>NC_056732.1:1025293403-1025333403 GCF_019279795.1 Protopterus annectens | reverse complement strand
AAAAGCAGAAGACATATCTAAAAAGATCACGAGTCGTACAGCAGATTTTTGACTTCTTGTGTTTGTACAGGGGAGAGAAATTGCTAGAATCACAAGAATTTTGCTAAGATAAATCCCAAACACAGATTTTCTTGTTTTTTCACTGGGACTGTGCATTTAATACTGATGTCAGTTGGCAAGACTGGCTTTTTAATGTATGAAATTTTAATAGCAGACAATGTGTGGGGGTATAAGAAATTTTACAGAGAGACATCCCAAGCAAATGTGTTCTAGTTTTCTACTACAAAACTAGCTAAATATGTATGCTGACGTGCTATATGAAAAACAGAGAGACATTTTGAGACAAAGTAAATAAGCAGTTTTCACAGATCAGCATTCCCAAGTAACATATTTTTTTCATTTCCTTCTTTGTTGTAATAGTCTGGAAAGAATGAATCTTTGATTTATACCATCCAGGCACAGACATAGAGAGGGAGGGAATGCTCTGGGGGATGGTGGGGAAATTTTATTCTCATAACAATACCTAATAAGTCATCCCTGTCTACCTTTGCTGCAGTTGTATGTACAAGGAAATAGTTGGCTGGCAGAAAAAATATTTGACTGCCCCTTTCTAAGACACAAAGAGACTGAGAGGAGGAAAAAGAAATACTGCTTATTTGTTTGTTTACTTATTTTGCAGAGTTTATGAAACTGTCAGGCATGTGTGCTAAATGTGAATGTGTTATAGAATATATTTTGCAAGCCGATCAAATGCTTAAAGTAGATCTAAGCAAATGAGAATTCTGTCACAGAATCTCTCTTATTTACTGGTCAGAGATTCACAGACTCTGTCAGCATTAGTTGGGCATCCATACCTTTCAACTGTAAAGATTTTTGCAGAATGTTCAGATTTTTGTCTCATATTTTTGGTCTGTTCCTCATAAAATTTGTGATTTTCTGGACTTTTGCAGCAAATCAGTGACAAATGAATTCACTAAATAATGATAGTTATTTGAGTTTCAGACGACATATCCTTCAGAAAATGTATGGTGACACAAGACCTTTTATTCTAGCAACTTTTTAAGTTTATAAAAGCAATATTTAAAATGTGTCCCTATTTTTGAGGCTTTTGCCTCCCCCATTATGTTTAGATTTTTTTGTGCTAAGAAGTTGAGAGCTATGTGAGCATCACCTCAATGCCAGGGTGACATCAGTGTCTCTTTTCCCACACAATCGACTGTAGTCAGCTAGTTTATGAATCAGCATCTTTTATTCACGTTTGTTTTACAGTCAGCTCTGAAAATAATAAGCCCTGCAGCTAAGTCTGAGGCGTTGCTTGCTGCAGTATAGGTAATATTAGTTAATGTGTTTGGTTTTATGGATAAATGGATATAGCCTCATCAAATTAAAAACAAAAAAGATAAAACATTCACTCTAAGTCAGGGATCACCATACAGAAAACTGAAACACAAGTTATTCAGCTGAGTCTAGGTCATTAAGGCCATCTCTGCAAGTATCTGTGTTAGTAGTCTGCACTGAATTAGCGATGTGGGACACAAGAAAGGGGGAAGGGGACACCTAATACAGGAGACATATTAGGACATAGATGACCACTACTTTAACCCCAAAGTCCAAGAGACTACAGAGCTTGCAGCAAAGTCAGAGAAGAACTGTTACAGTGGACAAAGGGAAGGACACATCAGGGTTAAAGTCACAAATGAAAAGGCTGCATGGCTGAAAGTTCTTATAGATTTTAACAGAAGTACTTCTGTGAGTATTGCCGATCAGCTGCCTACCCATACTTCCTACACACATCCCACAGAAGCTTCTACTCCTCCGTCTTAGCAATCTGCTGCATTGTCTTTTCATAGTTCTCCTGAGATTCGCTGCCAGCTTTCTCTATTCATTCTAACGTGCTGTGCTTATTTCACGTTAAATGTTACTGTGCATTCAGACTAGTAGAGGTTTAAATTGAAACAGCATTGTATTTCGACGTCCCACTATTTGCTGTACTACTCCTTTGGCACTTCAGAGTGTCTGAGTTGTTTTGTACAAAAGACCCTGACAGATGAAGAATGTTCTGTATTAGCTATCTTTGGTAATGATGTCACTTGCTCCATTTTAACACCTATTGTACAGCGAGCTGAGCCAAGTGTTTATTTATTTGCATGTGGTATCTTTTTCTGCTGCCTCCTGCTAATTGTTTGTCCCTTTATTTTAATTTATTGCTTTGTTAAATGCAGAAAGACAACTGGACAGAGCTTATGTTCAGAGAACAGAACTGATGCATAGCCTGTACTCAAAGCCAGATAAAGAGAGATAACATACACTTAACATGTAGTCTCAAAGAAAAAAGTTAAAGGGTATTAAACAGTCCCAGTATCTACCATGTTTGAAAAAAGATATAGATAAGGACAAGAAGACATGATTTGACAAGGTAACGTGGTCTGCTAAGAAGATGCTTGACAAAGAGTTGTATTTCACAAAAAGAGTGATGGAGAGTTGAAATAGTTTTCATGATGTAGTCATACTATAAAAGTGTTTTTTGTATTGAAGAATACATAAATATATTGCAGTTCTTATGAAGGGTTGAAAATAAGCTGTTGGGAAGTGGGTAAACATGTTTGGCCTAAATGTTCCATTTGTTGTCCGAATCTATGTTAAGTTCTGTCTATGTAAATGAAGTATTTATACTCATTTGTTAATCAGTAGCAACATGGAAGCAATGTCTGGTTAAATTACTTGCTGGGTGTCATACAGCAGGCAAATGAGGGCTGATAGAATCAAACCTAGTACCACAGAAACTACAGCTGACAGACTTAACTCTCTTTACCAAATTGCAGACTCTATTTAGTTATAAACATTCTAGTTTATGTTTACCTGCATACTTCTCTTGTAAAAGGGATAACTGTTAAATGCAGTGAGGTGAGCTCAATTAACAAACTGGTAAATAAGTATGTAAACTAGTTCTTGACCTCAGACTGGATGACATGGAAGGGTAGCAGTAACCCTAGATCATAATTTACTTCCCCTCCTACTGGCAAATCACAATATGGCAGCCTCTGTTAAAAGAAATATCACTGCCATATTTCTCAGAGACAAAGGTGAGACAGGAAAACACTTGTAGACCTCTGAGGTATTATTTGTAATACAAATATCTAGCTGTTCTATTAACAAATAGTATGGTCTATTAGGAAATTAACAGGCCATAGGACTTGCCAACCTTTTAGACGTCGGCAACATATGTAACCAACTTAATGTGTTATGAAGGCATTTACCACTCTTGGTAAAAGCAGTAAAACGGAGGATGAGATAACAGTGTTTAATGGTAGAAAAGGTATACAGGAGTAACCTTGTTATAAGTTGTAGCTATCCTAATGATAAGTGTGGAAAACAAGAACTAAATTTAAACTAACATATTCAGATAGGTATTTGTTGCACTTTCTCTTGTACAGACCTCTGTCCTGACAATCTCCATGGAGGCTTATCTCATGACATAATTATTTTTTCAGACATTTAAACCCAATTGTCATGTTTTTGTGTTGACCCCTGAAAACCTACTCTTAAGTCCAGTCCAATACTGTTGTGTGTCCTTAAAAAGTATTTCACGTTGCTTTGGAGCCATTGTCTTCCTACTGGTTTGATTTCAGAACTTACTAGGCTAGATTATCTCAGAAATGAACAGATACATGATAAATGGTTGAAGGTTTCAGGCAAGAGTGTACATAAATTGTGGCATGACTTATTGTGTCATGGCCTAAATTTCTTCTCAACTATCCTTTTTAAGTCCTTAGGGATGCCACTAAAAAGAAGAAACTACCTTAAAAGATGCACATATGTGATATACTAGTGGAGCTATGAGTGCTGTGGCTTGTATTAACAATTGTGGCCACTGAAATTCCCCACAGCTATACTATCCATGCAGAGTTTGTACTGGCATCTCTGAAAAATGGTGGCTTGTTCTCTGACACAGCTTGTCACAGAGGAGCTGTGTCAGCACTGAAGCAGGGGCATTTCAGAATTGTATTGTAATTAGTTTAAAGTACTGCATGTATCAAACTGAAGCAGACAGGTTCCAGAATGGAGCTGTAATTAGTTTAAAGCACTGCATGCCACTGATGAGCTGTATTTATCAAACTGAAGCAGACAGGTTCCAGAATGGAGCTGTAATTAGTTTAAAGCACTGCATGCCACTGAGGAGCTGTATGTATCAAACAGAAGCAGACAGGTTCCAGAATGGAGCTGTAATTAGTTTAAAGCACTGCATGCCACTGATGAGCTGTATGTATCAAACTGAAGCAGACAGGTTCCAGAATGGAGCTGTAATTAGTTTAAAGCACTGCATGCCACTGATGAGCTGTATGTATCAAACTGAAGCAGACAGGTTCCAGAATGGAGCTGTAATTAGTTTAAAGCACTGCATGCCACTGATGAGCTGTATGTATCAAACTGAAGCAGACAGGTTCCAGAATGGAGCTGTAATTAGTTTAAAGCACTGCATGCCACTGATGAGCTGTATGTATCAAACTGAAGCAGACAGGTTCCAGAATGGAGCTGTAATTAGTTTAAAGCACTGCATGCCACTGATGAGCTGTATGTATCAAACTGAAGCAGACAGGTTCCAGAATGGAGCTGTAATTAGTTTAAAGCACTGCATGCCACTGATGAGCTGTATGTATCAAACTGAAGCAGACAGGTTCCAGAATGGAGCTGTAATTAGTTTAAAGCACTGCATGCCACTGATGAGCTGTATGTATCAAACTGAAGCAGACAGGTTCCAGAATGGAGCTGTAATTAGTTTAAAGCACTGCATGCCACTGAGGAGCTGTATGTATCAAACAGAAGCAGACAGGTTCCAGAATGGAGCTGTAATTAGTTTAAAGCACTGCATGCCACTGATGAGCTGTATGTATCAAATTGAAGCAGACAGGTTCCAGAATGGAGTTGTAATTAGTTTAAAGCACTGCATGCCACTGATGAGCTGCATGTATCAAACAGAAGCAGACAGGTTCCAGAATGGAGCTGTAATTAGTTTAAAGCAGTGCATGTCACAAGTGAGCTGTGTTATTACTGAAGCTGGTAGGTTCCTGAATGGAGCTGTAATTTGCTTAAATGAGTGCATGTCAGTGGTGAGCTATGTCACTTTCTTAAGCAGGCAGTTTCCAGAATGGAGATGTAATTAGTTTTAAATCAGTGCATGTTACTGATGAGCTGTGTCACTACTGAAGCAGACAGGTTAGAGAATGGAGATGTAATTAGTTTTAAAGCAGTGCATGCCATTGAAAAGATGTGTCACTACTGAAACATCAGGTTCTAGAACGGAGCTATAATTTATTTAAGGCAGTGCTGAAGCAGGCAGGTTTAAGAAGAGATGTACTTAGTTTGAAGCAGTGCATACCACTGACACAGCTCATCAGTGACATTCCCATCACTGCATGTCACTGATGATCTGCTTTATTACTGAAGCAGACAGGTTCCAGAATGTAGCTGTCTTCTTCTTCTTCCAGCTTTTCCCAGTTAGGGGTTGCCACAGCGGATCACCTGTCTGCTCATGATTGGCAGTGAAGTTTTACGGTGTCGAGTTGCCAACCCGGTGCCCAACCTTCCACAGAAGGCACACACATGCACGCACTCACCCCTAGGGGCAATTTAGAGTGTCCAATCCACCTACAGTATGTCTTTGGGATGTGGGAGGAAACCGGAGCACCTGGAGAAAACCCACATGACCACAGGGAGGACATGCAGACTCCACACAGAAGGCACCCCAACCGAGGTTCGAACCAGAGAACAGCTTGCTGTGAGGTGGCAACGCTAACTGCTGCATCACTGCGGCTGCCCAAGGTTCCAGAATGTAGCTGTAATTAATTTAAAACAGTGCATGTCACAGATGAGATTTGTCAGCACTGAAGCTGGTATGTTCAAGAATGGAGCTGTAATTAGTTTAATACAGTTCAATTCACAGATTAACTGTGTCACTAATAAAGCTGCTAGGTTCCAGAATAGAGCTATAATTTGTTCAAAGGAGTGCATGTCAGTGATGATCTATGCCACTTACTAAAGCAAGCAGGTTCCAGAATGAAGCTGTAATCAGTTTAAAGCAATACATGTTACAGATGAGTGGTATCACTGCTGAAGCAGATAGGTTCCAGACTGCAGTTGTAATTAGCATAAAGCAGTACATGAACAGATGAGATGTGTCATTAATAAAGGACGCAGGTTCTAGAATGGAGTTGTAATTTATTTAAAGCAGTGCATGCTATGGATGGCTTATGTCTTTACTGAATCAGGCAAGTTCCAGAATAGAGTTGTAATTAGTTTACAGCAGTGCATTCCACTGACACAGCTCATCAGTGACATTCTCATCAGTGCATGTCACTGATGAGCTTTGTCATTACTGAAACTGACATATTCTAGAATGGAGCTGTAATTAGTTTAAAGAAGTGCATTCTACTGACACAGCTCATCAGTGACATTCTCATCAGTGCATGCCACTGATGAGCTGTGTCATTACAGAAGCTGACAGGTTCCAGAATGGAGCTGTAATTAGTTTAAAGCAGTGCATGTCACCGATGAACTGTGTCACTAATTAAGCTGGTAGGTTCCAGAATGAAGCTGTAATTACTTTAAAGCAGTGCATGTTATAGATGAGCTGTGTCAATTCTGAAGCAGACAGGTTCCAGAATGGAGATGTAATTAGTTTAAAGCAGTGCATGCCACTGATGAGATGAGTCACTACTGAAGCAGACAAGTTCCAGAATGGAGCTGTAATTACTTTAAAGCACTGCATGCCACTGATGAGCTGCATGTATCAAACTGAAGCAGACAGGTTCCAGAATGGAGCTGTAATTTGTTTAAAGCAGTGCATTCCACTGACACAGCTCATCAGTGACATTCTCATCAGTGCATGCCACTGATGAGATGAGTCACTACTGAAGCAGACAGGTTCCAGAATGAAGCTGTAATTTATTTATAGCAATGCATGCTATGGATGAGCTTTGTCACTACTGAAGCAGGTAGGTTTAAGAATAGATGCTGTAATTAGTTTAAAGCAGTGCATATCAGTGACACAGCTCATCAGTGACATTCTCATCAATGCATGTCACTGATGATCTGTGTTATTAGTGAAGCAGACAGGTTCCAGAATGCAGCTGTAATTAATTTAAAGCAATGCATGCCACAGATCAGATTTTCATTACTGAAGCTGGAAGTTCTGGAATGGAAAAGTAACTAGTTTAAAGTAGTGCATTTCACAGATGAAATGTGTCACTATTGAAGATGGTAGATTCCAGAATGAAGGTATGATTAGTTTAAAGCAGTGCACGCCACTGATGAGCCGTGTCACTATTGTAGCAGACAGATTCCAAAATGGAGATGTAATTAGTTTAAAGCAGTGCCTGCCACAGATGACATGCATCACTACTTTAACAGACAGGTTTACGAATAGAGCTGTAAACTGTAATTAGTTTAAAGCAGTGCATGTCACTGACACAGCTCATCAGTGACATTCTTATCAATGCATGTCACTGATGATCTGTGTTATTAGTGAAGCAGACAGGTTCCAGAACAAAGCTGTAATTAATTTAAAGCAGTGCATGTCACTGATGAGATTTGTCACTACTGAAGCTGGTAGATTCCAAACTGGAGCTGTAATTTGTTTAAAGCAGTGCATTTCGCAGATGAAATATGTTACTAATGAAGCTGGTAGTTTCCAGAATTTAGGTGTAAATAAGTTTAAAGCAGTGCATGCCACTGATGTGCTGTTTCACTACTGAAACAGGCAGGTTCCAGAATGGAGATGTAATTGGTTTAAAGCAGCACATGCCACTGATGAGCTGTGTCACTACTGAAGCTGGCAAGTTATGGAATAGATCTGTAATTTGTTTAAAGCAGTATATAGAGTACTAATAGTCATCATCAAAAAGGTTTAAAACCCTACTGTCAGCTGGATAGGCCAGAAATTAAAGACTATCATTCAGCCCATAATGAAACATACTAGGCAGCATTAGAAGTCGGTAAAACATAATAGGCAGCATTAGAAATTGGACATAGCAATGGGTACAAGCTAACAGTCTGTGGAGTTACAGAAGAGCAACCAAAACTGATCTAAAACACAGGATTTTGCACTGTCTTTTATACTTAGGAAAGGGGATTGTCTCAGAGACTGCATTATGGGGAAATTTATGTGCATGGTCAGTTTAAATTATCCAGCCAGCCTAAGTAAGTATTATGTCTTTATGAGGTGGAAGTTAACTGGAGTTCCTAGAGAAATGCCATATGGATACAGGGAAGCACTCATACGCCACTAAGCATATCTACTTATTTTCTGTTTCTTAACCAGGGTAGTAAAATGACCAAAAAGGACTCATTTCAACCACAGCTCTGGAGCACATTATTTGACTAGGTAAAATGCTTAGAGTCACACAGTAGGTAAATGGAGGCTGATGGGTTCAAACCCTGGACTACAGGTTAAAGCATTTTTACAGCTAATAGTTTTATCCTCTGCACAAAATGTTGATCATGAATGAATCCAGAACATGAAGCTTTGCGGCAGCAAAGTATCCAAAGATCCACTCTGTCATAAAAATGGGAAAACAGTATAGGCAATGGAAGGTTGTTTTAAAGTTAGCTATGTGACAATAAGAAAGTAATGGCATTGTTAAACACAGACTTACAAACATTATGGACATAAATTATTTTACAGCTAAGACAGGTTATGAGCTATGACAGTACCATTTCAAGATAAATTCTAAAACTTTAGGAACTGCACAGTTTCAGACATATAATGGGAAAAAAACACAACATACACATTTCGCTTAAATTCTGAGCACTACAAGAAATGAAATATAAGAAGCTTCATGAATAAGTGATGTTTGAACCCTTGAGATTTTAATGCTTTCAGAATTTTCTGATGTGATACAATTGTGAATTGTGTGCACAGCATTTATAAAGATCTACTGCCATTTCAGTGGCAATTTTGGAAAACACAATGACTGCATTCAGTTCATCCTGTATTCTGAATGCACTTTCTGTATTGAACTACCCAGATATTAAACTGTAAATCTCCATAAGTGTAGTCCAGCCTTCTTAATTTTTTTCTGGCTTTCATCTGCTCCATACCATACTCTCAGTTTAACATCATGCCATGGCAATCTTGTGCCAGGAAAGTATCTATTATGGCATAATCTATGAACTGACCTTAGGTAGAAACACAACAGAAGAGAAAGATAAACTTGTCTGGAGCAGAAATTTCATATTACTAACAAATAATATGGAAGGCAAACATTGTTTGCTGCATAAAATGTAGACAAAACTATTTATAAATAATATTCTTTTAAACGGTGTTGTTAAAAGCTTGCCAGATGCATTTTGTACTGTAAAACATTTACCTTTTCTGGATGTGTACGTGTAAGCAATAATCATGCTGGACTGTTGTTAATGCCAGATTTACCTATAAGTAACACTATTACTCAGAAGAATTCTCGCTTCAAAATAAATAAGTAAATTGGAATTATATTCTATGGTGTATTTTTTTAAATGTATATTGCTTTTCTTTTAATTTCTTTGCAATAGTGCTTTGTGGAGGAGTATGTTTTTATGAAGTATTCTCTCTTAAGTGATTCAGATGAATTGTTATTTTTTCTTTAATTCTTCAGTTTTTATTTATTATGTTACATAATTTTTTTTGACTGCATAAGAAATACAATGAGCTTATTTGTGTTTCACACTATGCATTTCATCCTCATATTCTTTCTGTTTTTATTGTGATGGCATTTTCTTCTACACACTTTACCTTCTGGTTTGTAGTGCCATGTTTTGTTGTTGTCTGATCTTGCTGTTTTGTGTAAAGTGTACTATGTAGCCACATGACCATTAAATGTGCTTTGTTTGCACTCTGTATGAGTGGTGTCTTTTTTTTATTTGTTTCATTTTTAAACCATATAGTATTCTTGGTGACTGCTATTTTTCTATTTTCCTTTGATGGGGATTTTGATTTAGTTTTTTTATATCCTATGCTGCTACAATGCGCTGGCACTACATCTGGGGTTATTTCACTGCCTTGCATCCCCACAACTGCTGGAACAGGCTTAGATTCCCAAAATGGATTAAGCAGGGAATCGAAGAATGAATAAATGAAATGAATGATTTACAGTATTATTGAGCTTACTGATGGGTATTACAGTTAAACGGGTCTATATTACATCATCGAACTCATAGGAGTTCGAACGATGTAATATCGAACCAGGAAGTTCAAAACCCAAAAAGTACGAAAACACAGAACAGCGATTGTTTTCCCAGGGAAAAAAAATCGCTGTTCCGGTACAAAAAAAACAAAACAAAACATGTACACTTTAAACATAAACTAATGTGTGGGGCTTTGCCCCCCACAACCCCCACACACCCCCTACTTAAATATACCAACTCCGAGATTGCACCACAGTGGAATAATAGCAAAGTCGAGAAAAAAACTGGTGCTCCGTGGCTTCGCTATTTTCACATTTCGAACATATGCGTTCAATATTACAACATTCAAACTCCTGTGAGTTCGATGTTGTAATATAGACCCCAGCTAAACTAAATTCAGAGTATGTTAAGGAGTCAGTGTTATTCATGAACTTCTGCATTCAGTTAGATGCTTCGCATTTCTTTCTAATGGATTTGTTTATATTTCATAATTGTTGTCATCTTTAAGAAAAAGTAAGATGGCAGAACCAAGCAAATTGTACCTCTTCTACAATATCATCTGGTTGGATGCTGGAGATCATATGACCATGCCATTTTTGTATAATGCAGATAGAGGTGGGATGATGTCTGTACATGGATGTTTGATAAGTGACACGATCATGTCAGAAATATGTATAAGGTATGTGCTTAAGCAAACTTTCTCAAAGTTACCAAACGTATTCCAGCATCACTACTAGGTATAGAAATGCATCATTACCCATTGAATGCATTTGTAAGAGCCTACACAATATGTTTAAAGATAAGATGTTATGATCCTTCCTAGGTCTCTGAGAAGAAAAAGAGAAAACATTATACCTAGTGTTGTATAATGTAATTTATTTTAGGTCATCTGCTAAACTGGTTTGAACTAATTGTAGCACTATATAATGTGCTAAAGCTGTATTACTGTAAATACTGTTATTAGTTGAAGAGGGTTTTCTCTGTGTGCATCTCAGTAAACTGGACCCTTGCATGTTCCGAGTTGTTTTCTGATACTTTTTTTTAATTCATGTACCTTGCCAGATGACAATCAGCTGCTTTGTGTTGGTCCAACGGCGCTTAACGCTAGCGTCTCTGGCACTAAACCTTTCTGCTATAGCCATAAGTAAATGGTGAAGGGAAGGCATACAGCAGAGCTACCTGGCACAGCATCATATATGCTGTCCCAGTATGCCAGGGGAATGTTTATATACCCTAATGGACATGGCTGCTTAACCTCATATGTGTCACTGCATGCAGAGTCAATTAGCTCCCACCCCAGGTTTGCTGACTTCATCTGTTATCTGCTACACACTTACAGTATTCCCCCATCACTTGGGGAAGTACTAGATCACAAACAGAAACCCCACCAACCCTCCTGGAATGGGCAATTCAACATTTGTTGCTTTAACCCAACCTCCCTACCTGAATCCTCCATCTTCCGGTGATTGGGCAGCTAATCAAACTTAGGATGGTGACAGTCAGGGCTACAGCCAGCTATACCACAGAAGTGAGTTATGATGCTTATTCTATATAAAACCTTGCCCCCCCCCGCCTCACCGGGTAAGTGAAAAAATGATAAGAGTAGTGGTATTTCACCGCCGGCCGAGGCCTCCCACTTATTCTACATAAAATGTTGTATAAGCAACAGGAACACAACATCAGATTTCATAAAATAGTAGCAAATAGCATACTAAAATATGTTATAATGACAATGCTAAATAAAGTCAGAGTCTACAGTAAGACATATATGCTAAGGTTGCAAAAGCAATGTCTTTCGGCTTCTCCTGTTAGGGGTCACCACAGTGGATCACCTTAGCAGTGGAGTTTTTACTGTGTCGAATTGCCAGTCAGGTGCTCAGCCTTCTGAGAAGGCAGACACACACACAAACACACACACACACACACACACACACACACACACACACACACACACACACACACACACACACACACACACACACACACGCACGCACGCACCTACCTGCATGTCCTTAAAACTCCCTCATCCACAAGGAGGACATGCAGACTCTGCACAGAAGGGGCTCCAGCCAAGAACTGAACTGGAGAATCTCTTGCTGTGAGGCGACAAATCTAACTGCTGCACCACCGCAGCCTGTCATATACGCTAAGGTTGAAAAATATTTTTACTTGGAGAAGAACTAGCATAAGATGGTAAGCAACACAGGAAAGAAATTAAAGGATGAAGGTGTTATATCTAAACCAATGGTGAGCAATGTTTTGTTAAAGTATTCACTGGCATTGTATAGGTCCAGGAAATAAAATCGATCTCTGTTATACTGTTTATACTGTCTGTGGAGAGTGATAAAGATTGGACCGCAAAAGCTTTTTTTTTCTTTTCTTTTTTATCTCAGTTATAGAACTTGTCTTTTTTATTTTATTATAGGCCAAGATGGCAAACGGGGAATAGTGATCACAGATACATTCCTAATGATACAGGCATGTGATGTATTATCAGGGCAAGACAAAATAATCTGATCAAGGATTTTGTTTTGCTACTTATTTTATCACTTTTGGTTGTTGTTTTGTATGCGATGGGAGAGTCTGAAAAGCTTGAGACCACAGTCCAGACAAAGTTAACATCTCCAATTATCAATTTCCCCTGTTAATATTAATGGTGATCTAAGATGTGATATCTTCTTTGAAACTTTTGGAAACCACCACAGGAATATAAATACATCAACTGGTTAAGGGTGTGTGTGTCCTGATCTCAAATGAGGCCAGAATTGTTTTAATTTTTGGTAATATTAGGGTTTGGGATGGCATACTACATAATTTATATTGCTAGAGAAGATAGAATTCCCCCTGCCCTTTGTGACATATGCCTTTGGGAAGGATGACATATAACAGTGTGTGGTTTGACATGTCCCTCATTGTTGCTACATTTGAAGTATATACTGACATACAATTAAAAATAAGGATTGCCTTGTTGCGTACAATACAAATATAAAGACCAGTGATTTTCAGGGAATATAAGTTTTCAATAAATGAATATTTGGTTCATGAAGAGTGATGGGTGAATGTTGGACTGGATACCACCAGTAATAAAAATATATCTTTTGAGCTGAGCTTTCTAATTCATAGTTAATATCAGCTTCTCAATGAAAGTGATTGGGGCTGAGCATTCAGTAAGGTCTGAGTGCACTAACATCAGAATAACTAATATATGCAAGGGATAGCATTTTGTTTGTAATGTAATACAGATCGTTGTTTTTAGGGGAAAGAATAATGTTTGAGTGTGTGTATTATAAGTCAGAAGGATCCTATAAGTTGAACAATATGCTGAAATAGAGCAATAGCAAGAGGTAGGAGGCTATAACTACATTGGATAGGGGAGAGGGATGTAGGAAGTGACTGAAGGAGCAGGCCATGAAGTTAAATATATAGGTGGAGCTAGTGTGAAAGTAAAAGGCTTTCTAACAGTGAGAAGGAAGCTGTTTTGTATACATCTGCGGACTTGAACAGTCTGTACTTAGTTGACCCCTACTAGGAAGGGCTATTTTTTTTTGCAAAAAGTTTCCTTCTTAGCATGACACTTAAATGTATGAGTCTGACTGAGCTGGATGCCCTGCTTTCTTTAAACTATATTTATCTTCATAGTGAATTCTTTAAAGGATGGGTTGGGGAATCCAGTGTCTGCATGGATGGATAGGTTTATAGTTACAGTACCAGTTGTAAACAGAACTCTGAGAAGATATTATTGTTAAGCAGGAGTTTTGTAGGCATGTTCTCAGGATGTGACAGTGTGGCCTTCTTGGTATAATTATGGTGTGATTCCACTTCTCTCCCATCTCCCTGACTTGTCAAGGTATGTTTAGACATGGGAAATAACATCTTGGTGTCCTGAATATTAAATAAATACATAGTTAGTTAAGTATTATGTATTAATGTAGGACCTCAGTTATGAAACAGAAAAACTAATAATTATGTTATGCAAAGTCAGTAAAGTAAATGTGATGAAAGGTGGTATGGGTGGGGTTTGAATCCCATGAATGCCATCTCAGTATATGATGAGTGGTGGCATGTAAGGGGTTTGAATCTCACCACTAACAACCAAATACTTGATGTTTCTGTGGAAGAATGGTGTATGAATCCCAACGTTACATAAAATGTCATGGATATATGACGCCACTGCCACCAATGTGAAGAAAGGGTCCTAGCTGGCACCAGAGGGATATTGGCTTGAGTTACATCACTCACACCCGGCAAATTAAAGTAAAGGAAAGAAAGTACACTCAAGTCTAACTCAATAATCAACTCACAAATGCAACCTGACCCCAAGGGCATAAATGGAATATGTACTGCTGACATGAGTATGAGCTTTCAACATTCACCCCCCCCCAAAGATTAGACTGTAGAAAGTCAATATACAGCTAAGTCTTTAGCCAAGTACTCTCAGACCCCTTTCTCACTGCTCTCTTTGTGAACCATAGTATTTTCCAGTGCCCTTTTCCATGGTAACTGCTTTTCAAATTAGTTATTTTACACACACATACACACATACACACATACTCACACACACACACACACACACACACACACACACACACACACACACACACACACATACACACAATTTCCAGGGAAGGCTAACATAATTGATTAATTTTCCATAGCTTTCCTCCTGGCATAGTAGCACCATCACCACCCTGAAATGACCACTGACCTCCACCTACCTCTGCCCTTGATTAGTCCAAATATGAATCCGTACATATTAATATCCTTACTGGTAATAAGCCAAAGCAATCTGGGTAAGTGGGGATGGGGTCCACAGCTTAACCTGTAACAACAGATTATAATGCTCCTCTCAAATAATAAATATAAATAACATGTATAACAAAGAGACCAGCCACAAGACCTTAAACTGAATAAATAAACTTAACATACACAGTAAGGCAAGCAAGGCAGTTACATATTAAATATGCACAGGATTAAGAAAGTGCTCAAGGAATCTCAAAATAATAGAAACTTTCACAGACAGTAATATTTAAAGAAAAAAATACTACATATTCTGTCTAAACACTCCTAACTGCTTCTTGCTTAAAGAATGCTGAACTCTTAGAGTTATAACTTCCTAGAAGATAACAGGCAGGAATTGCAGCTAGCAAACTTACAGGAAGAGGTCACTTCCATATCTCCCAAGTAAAGACAAGACAGAACAAAGACCAAACTCTCATATTTATACACATTTCAGGTCATCACTTCTATTCTGCTCCCCAGAGGCCAATACATCATTTCCTTTTGAGAGCATTACAGCACCTTATTTCACTAATGTTGCTTTCCCACAGCAAAAGTAACTAAACCAGTTCCTCCTCCTGCAAAGGACAAGGGCTTAATTCCATCAGACCATAAACAGTGGACATCACCAGTAGACATGCATTGTGTAACTATATGTGCATTAAAGTCTGCTTTCTTTACATGCAAGATTATATATTTTACATTTCATATAGTAAATTCATGCATTTCCCTTTCTTTATTTATTTTATATTTACAAGAGAAATGGTCACAATGTTACATCCATTGTGTAAGCCAAATGTATTACTAATAGGAAATAAGAAAGACAGGCAGAGAAAAAACACATCAGCCCTCACACAATAGTACATCTCTAGTTGATATTGCAGTGGTCAGTACAGGTGGAGGGAAACAATAGCCATTTGCTTTTTAGGAATAAGCTTTCTTGAGTATAGGTTGGAGAGAATTTTTGCTGATGAGGCATTAAAAAGAAATGAGATTGCTAGATGTTAGACAGGAGTTGAAACAAAGGGAAGAAGTAGATAACATAGACATTAGCTGGAAGAGAGCCATTCATCCTATAAGAACACTGTCTTATATTTATAGGAGGCTAAAGGGTTTCTTTTTTTCCTTTTTCTACTGCATTTAAATTGTACAGGTTTATTCTAAATATAATTTAATATAGTTAAAATAATTATATTAATTATTCTCACAGGATAAGCTAAAAAGGATGCAGCTTTCATAGTTTGGCGGAAAAAGTTAATAAGAGTCAAGCAGATGTGGTTAAACTGGTTAAGAAATAACATAAAAGTATAGACAATTGAAAATACAATTGCAACATAAACTGTAAACAACCATTAATAAAAGTGGCTAGCATTTAGTTGCTACCATCTTGCATTAAACATAGCAGTACAGGCAGTAAAGGTAAAAAAGCAATGTTTATCTTAAAGGTTAAAATGAGGTATCTAACTGAATATTATACTTGATGCTTTGTTTACATATGCTTAAAGTGAAAATAAGTTTAGGGCAAGGAGAGGTTTATATTTTGTTGCAACTCAGATGAATAGACTACTAGGAAAAAGGAGTGTCAATGAAAACATTTGTCTGTTTTTTGTTTTATTATGAAACGGTCTGTAAAAAAATGATTTCTGGGGATACTAATCTGAGGTAGGATTAAGGCCCATCTCCCATTCTCTGGGAGTCTATTAGCAGACATATACGAGTCTGCTTTAAAACATCATACATAAGACAAAGAAATAATTCCTTAAGGAAATTAAAATGCAGGTAAGAGGTGTGTCTGTTAATATGGAAAAGGTGGATGTGGTAAAGTAAACTGTACTATACAAAGAGTGTCAGTATAATACTGAGTGTTAAAGTTAAGAATGTACATTGTGTGGTTTGATGTCCTATATCTTCCATAGAAAAGCGGATTATTCTGGTTGCATGTAGTCTGCATCTGTCTTATTATTTTTGAACCATCATGAACACTGGATGTTGCATGCATCAGAAATAATAAAAAAATAAGTATTCACCTTTAATTTGAAAAGTGGTATAACTGCAGTATATGCCTTCAGGCTAATTTTTCTGAAAACCAGAAATTGCAGTTTTGGAAATTAATTTAATTCCTAACTGGGCTAGGAATATTCAAGAAAAATTATAGTGTTCTGTTTTTTCTATATCTTACAAGATAATAAGTCCTGAAAGTTTATAATACACTGGAGTTTTGGAAGGGAAAAACAGTGAATTTTGCTTTGATAAATCAGATTTTTTAGAGTTAATGTGGTTAAGAAGGAATCAGCCATATAGACATAATTTGTTCTTCACAAGAGCACACTTTCCTTCTGGGTCTATTGAGGCAAATGATACTAAATTAAAAAAATAAAGCCAAAGACTGAAAATTTGTTAGGTTACATGATTCATTAGTTCAAGACTGAATTATGTCAGAAATTGTCATATGAGGAGCGGATTACCTACAGAACCAGACTTAACATTAGATAAAATGACTGATAAGTACAGAATGAATACAATAACACAGTTAAAACAGTTCACACAAGAATCTGAATTGTGTAACACTGCATGAGAGTTAAAATAGTCTAAAATTAATAAACTTGAATAAAATTAGTTTTAAGTTTTATCAGGTATGAGAAACAATAATTGTATTATTTTAAGCAGAGTATGAGCTGAGGCTATTGCTGTAATTAATCATGTACGCAGAAATTGGGGGGAAAGAAATTGGTCTGCTAAAATGTATGACATGAAAGAAACATATTTCACTTGAAAAGGTCATTAAAAGACAATTTGTTGTTTGCAACCAAATTGGATTTATTTTACATCATTTTTATTGTTTTTCTTATTCACACAAGTAACACATGGCTTACTCAGATTTTCTAACGTTGTTCTTTTCATTGCTCTGTGATTTTTCAAAAGGAATTTCAGAGTAAAATTTTCAAAATTGTGAATGTGCCTGATGTAACAAGTGCAGCCATCTACAGCAAAATGCTTTGTCTAGTAAATTGTTATAAAGGGGCATGCAGTCCAGGCATCTCTTAGCATAACACATATTATTTCTCCAAAGGTGCCATAAAATGCTTATTGTGGGCGAGTACAGTCATTGTCTCTGCAGGATTGATCTGGTGATCTATTTTTATAGGTTTATAGAAGAATACTAGGCCTTGAAGGGCCATTTCAAGCCTAGCAATAACTTGAAGTCAGAATCAAACCCTGTATCTTGTGCCTTTGAGGTGAAGACTTTAACTATTATGCCAAACCAACCTCCAAGGATTGTGTTTTATGCCATTGCCTTAAAGATGGGTGTTGTACAAGTGGATGAAGTATAATTCCTCAAGCATCAATTGTCCTTGGCACAAGACATCAAGGAGCAGAACATGAATTAGTGTTCTCCATCGTGAACCATTGCAAGTGTGATTTCTAAGTGTGCAACAGCAGTGATTAATCTTTTTGGGAGATTTCACCCTTCTTGGAATTAGAGTGACTGTGATGTTGGTATATATAAGTTTGGAGCATATGGGGGCTTGATCCCATATCCTACAAGTAACACTTGTTACGTTTTTCACCCTTCTGTATTTCAAACATTAGGTTTCAGTGTTTCTGATCTTCTGTTTTTTGGCGTTCACTGTTTCATAGTAGAAGCCTTACAGACATGGCATTAATGTTTCCCTTCTTGATAAATGGATAGCTAGCCAAAGAATTATCATACTCCTTCATTCCAAAATAAGTTAATTATTCCTTGTAATTTCAGAAGATAACAAATAGTACTAGGTTGAATATTTTGAGATGTATACTGGAATAAAAGATCTACAAACAAACTGAACATTATAACTAGTTAATGGGTGTAGATTTTTGTGCAATTTTCAAGAACCATTTCCTACTTTGTCACTCGTAGTTTGGATCATGATAGACCTCAGCTGTGGACAGAATTAACAGTTCACTATCTTTATCTTTTTATTCACTGTTAGCTGGAATTTGGTATTTCCCATTTGCTATGTAATTATTTGCAAGCTAGGCCTACAGGAGCTGTTAATAAACAGTCTTTTAACCCACTTCAGGACTCATAGGCTGCAAGCCCTTACCTAATTTTCATGATATTCAGTCGTTTATTAAAAGTGCCCATTTTTGATACAGAGGCTGTAGCAGACAGCTTGCACAGCATCGTGTATCACTTAATTACATAGGCTGTTTAACTGCACCTTCATTTCTTCACATATGCACAGTGTCAGCTCCGGTTTGTATATATGAATAAACTTCAGAATATGAGAAAGTCAAGCCACTTTATTCTAAGCATTATAATTTGTTGTGAAGAATCAGTAATTGTCATAAGTACTTAATGCCATGCATTTGTAAAAAACAGACCTGAATTTTGTAGCAAATCATTTGTTATTTGGTTTATTGCATTAACATAGTTTATTAGTTGCTCTAATAGCTCACAAACAAATTACGGTTCACACTCTGAATACGAGTATACTCTTATGTGATCATAAAAGAGGCAGGTGACTGTCAGTGTAGCACTATGTCACACAAAGGTCATCAAGCACTGTACTGTGATATTCCACTTGTAAGTTAAACCAGCTGACAACATTCTGGTAAGAAAAGGTCCATAGTTAACTAGCAGTCTGTCAGCACAAGGTCCATTTTTTCTGACATTAACATCCCTCCACCACCACCATTCCCCAATCCATATGACAGAGCAATTATTTTTGTTGCATAATATGGAGTATATTAGTTTTTCTTTTGATGTTTCCCATGTTATGGCTGAGTTTGTGAACCTGCAGCTTCACTCAAGCTTTGACATACATAAAACATACCTTTCAAATGTCCCTGGTTTTTCAGAATGCCCCTGACTTTGTCCCAATATTTTGCCCCTTGTCTTATAAAATGTATAATTTTCTGGTAAATCATGATGTTCACAGCCAGACATTAGACTTTCATACTTCATTAAACTATAGATTGTAACTTGTTTGAGTCAGAGCTAAACAAAAACAGTGCAAACATCTTCTGACCAAAAAAACGTTAAATAAGTACCACGAATGGTAACATGAGAACAAACCACTCCTTATACGTTTTTCTGGTGAGTGTCATTACATATTTAAAGCTTACTTTAGAAATTTAGAACAGCATGTACATGCCATTTTCACACAGAAATGAACTTAAATTTGCAACGAGGCAAAAGCCATATACTCTGTGAAGTTGATCAAAGTGAAAAATAACGAAGACCACCATATGACCTTGAGTGTCTCTTGTCTGTTGACCTAAAGATGGAGATGACATGGTTTAATCTAAATTGTGCTCTTGTACTGCCTGCAATCATTTCTTCTGTTTCTAGGTATGCTCTGTGTCATTTCTTTCAGAGAAGAAAAATATTTACCTTGTATAATTTAATCTTCAGGTTGGCAGGGGTCCTTCTAAATAGGCAGCCTTAACACAGTTTCCACAGTTTCCTTGTGGGTGTCTGTATTTAAAATACTGCACTTAAGAAGGCTTTGTATTTTTACTGCCGAAATCAGTCTGTTTTGTCTCCTTTCATGCCTTTGAGCTAATAAATATATTATTATTGGCTCACAATTCTTTACTCCAATAAGTTATTTTTGGACCTGTGCAGTTGCCGTACTTGCAGGAGCTGCCTTATCTACAGTGTATTTAAAATAGTACATGGACTGCTCTCCATAACTACCTATTCTGGCCGTTTTGAAATCTGGTGAAAATAGTTACCTCTTAAATGAATTCTAAGGTCCAGGCTAACTTTCTGCTCTTTTGTCTTTTAAGATGAGGATTGCAATGGGACTTTCAGCTTTTTCTTCTTAAAATCCTTTACTGTATTTTTTTCATGACTTTTGAGACTAAAGTTCTCATTGGCCAATCAGTTTCATGGGGTAGCTCTTTAGCTTTTCCTTTGTGGGTTATACATTCAGCACAGAGGCAATAGCATTTGAGGATGCATTCAGAAGACTAAATATGTTTCACATGTTTAGATGTGAGACAATCAGAATGTAACAACATGGCACAAAAGGATATGAGCTGTAGTAATGAGGTGCAATAACGATGTGTCTGATCAAGATATTGGCAGCAGGTCCCAGACACATAAGGCTGGCCTAGAGGTGCAAACAGACTTTACTTAACCAGGTGCAGTATTTCACATTTCCCTTTCTGCTCCATCTGTTGCATGGCTGTTTCTATTACTTTCTATGGTGGGTATGGGTTGGAAGTAATTCCCCAAGGAGACCATTTTGGTTCCAAACTCTATGGTATAATTATTGTTCTATGCTGTTAAGTGGCTCTGTCCCTTCCACAGGCGCAGCCCATCATGAAGCAGACACCTTTATATATATATATATATATATATATATATATATATATATATATATATATATATAGATATAGATATAGATACACACACATCACTCACACACACACACACACACACACACACACACACACACACACACACACACACACACACACACACACACATGTAAACAGACAGAGAGAGAGATGCATACACACTGTCCATAGCTTTCAACCTCTTAGCACAAAAAATCTGGACAAAGTAAAAAATAATGGGGGAGACAAAGCTCCCAAACTAGGGACAGATTTTAAATATTGTTCTTATAAACTTAAAAAGTTGCTAGAATAAAAGGTGTTTTGTTACCATGCATTTTCCAAAGGGTATGAAGTCTGCCACAAAAATCCAGAAAATTACAAATTTTATAAGGAACAGACTAAAAATAGGAGGCAAAAATCTGAACATTCTGAGAAAATCTGGACAGTTGAGAGGTATCACACACACACACACACACACACACACACACACACACACACACACACACACACACACACACACACACACATATGTATGTCTGGGTCTACTTCTGTTTGTAGAAAACACAGTTTATCGACAAACAGAAGGTCGAGCCCATTTCCGTGAAAGTGCACTTCAAAGAAAGTGCATTTTCACAAAAAAACAATTCACCAAATTAGAAAAATAAAAAAAATAAAGATTACAAACATAGTTTTGCAGGGGGGCAAGCCCCCCCTTCACCCTCCACAAGCCCCCCCTTCACCCTCCATGTGAGGAGCTGTGCCCTTCACCTGTGCTACTTAAATATACTATCTCCAAGATCACACTATAGTGGGGAAAAGGATATACTTCCTATTCCCACTGTAGTGCGATCTCGGAGTTAGTATATTTAAGTAGCGGGAGTGTGGGGGGCGCATAGGGGCTTGCCCCCCTGCAAAACTGTGTTTGGCATCTTTATTTTTCTGATTCAGTGAATCGGCTTTCGCAAAAGGGCATTTTCATTGAAGTGCACTTTTGCGGAAGTGGGGTAGTACTTTTCTTTTTCGAAATAATGTAATTTCGATTCAGAAAAATAGATCCGTATCTCTATCTATCTCTATGTTCTTATATTTATAGTTGTCCTCTATAAGATTGAATGTTCTTAATATCATGATTAAAAGCTGCCATTAAGAAGTTCAAACATGCAGAATACTGAACACCCTAAATATCAAAATTACAAATGATCAAGGAAGGAAAAGTATTTCTTCTCCCAAAATTCACGCTACCCCCCCCCCCATAATGCTACCCTTAAATGTCTGATTTGTCTGAATAATTGCAGTGTTACATGAAGGTTTTTATAAAGGTAAGGTGTAGTGTCCATGTCCACCCTATTGCACCACCTTCGTAATGAGTGCTAACCCTAACGCTACCCCTTCCCCAATCCTAATGCTACACCTTACCTTAATAAAAACCTTCCAGTAAGACTTCCAATACACAAGACACACAAACACACACTAACAACACTACATCTGTCCCCTTACCTAACCCTGACTCAAACCCTGAAATACACATACTCACTCACAAACATACAAAATCTCACCTATCCATGAACCTAACCCTGACTCTCACACATACACATACACAAACACTGTCACCCCCTCCAAGCCTAGTCACCTTGCTTAGTGAAACAGTCCATCAACATTTTGACTATTCAGCTATCTGTACATTCAGTGTAAAGCACTATCCCTATCATTTGTTGAGCAAATAGACATTTGATGAAATGCAGGGAGCCCGTATATGTGTGTGTGTGTGTGTGTGTGTGTGTGTGTGTGTGTGTGTGTGTGTGTGTGTGTGTGTGTGTGTGTGTGTGTGTGTGTGTGTGTGTTACTATCAAAATTCTGAAACTCACTTACTTGAAAAACAAACACAATGAAAATTAAAACATTGGCTACGCAAAATACCAAAAATGATTACCCAACTTACCTTGACATCCAGTGATTTCCAACTAACATTTTGTAGGGGGCCAAGCCCGTTGCACCCCCCCCACACCCCCTGCTACTTATATATACAAACTCCGAGATTGCACTACAGTGAGGAAAAGGGTACATTTCCCAATCTGCACTATACTGCAATCTCCAAGCAGAACGTCTACCTCACAGCAGCGAATGCACACTAGCATTCACTGTTGTGGAATTGAGTTGACCATTTTTGATTTAGCGTTACATGAGCTGGAAAACAGCCTTTCGACCATCCCAGTTTGAGTGACTGCCATCCAAAATTTTGATAGTAAACCTAAACACACACACACACACACACACACACACACACACACACACACACACACACACACACACACACACACGTAAATGACAGAGAGAGAGATGCATACACACTGTCCATAGCTTTCAACCTCTTAGCACAAAAAATCTGGACAAAGTAAAAAATAATGGGGGAGACAAAGCTCCCAAACTAGGGACAGATTTTAAATATTGTTCTTATAAACTTAAAAAGTTGCTAGAATAAAAGGTGTTTTGTTACCATGCATTTTCCAAAGGGTATGAAGTCTGCCAAAAAAATCCAGAAAATTACAAATTTTATAAGGAACAGACTAAAAATAGGAGGCAAAAATCTGAACATTCTGAGAAAATCTGGACAGTTGAGAGGTATCACACACACACACACACACACACACACACACACACACACACACACACACACACACACACACACACACACACACACACACACACACACACACACACACACACACACACACACACATGTATGTCTGGGTCTACTTCTGTTTGTAGAAAATACAGTTTATCGACAAACAGAAGGTTGAGCCCACTTCCGTGAAAGTGCACTTCAAAGAAAGTGCACTTTCACAAAAAAACAATTCACCAAATTAGAAAAATAAAAAAAATAAAGATTACAAACACAGTTTTGCAGGGGGGCAAGCCCCCCTGCACCCTCCATGTGGGGAGCTGTGCCCTTCACCCATGCTACTTAAATATACTAACTCCAAGATCACACTATAGTGGGGAAAAGGATATACTTCCTATTCCCACTGTAGTGCGATCTCGGAGTTAGTATATTTAAGTAGCGGGAGTGTGGGGGGTGCAGAGGGGCTTGCCCCCCCTGCAAAACTGTGTTTGGCATCTTTATTTTTCTGATTCAGTGAATCGGCTTTCGCAAAAGTGCATTTTCATTGAAATGCACTTTTGCAGAAGTGGGGTAGTACTTTTCTTTTTCGAAATAATGTAATTTCGATTCAGAAAAATAGATCCGTATGTCTATCTATCTCTATGTTCTTATATTTATAGTTGTCCTCTATAAGATTGAATGTTCTTAATATCATGATTAAAAGCTGCCATTAAGAAGTTCAAACATGCAGAATACTGAACACCCTAAATATCAAAATTACAAATGATCAAGGAAGGAAAAGTATTTCTTCTCCCAATATTCACACTACCCCCTCCCCAATGCTACCCTTAAATTTGTCTGATTTGTCTGAATAATTGCAGTGTTACATGAAGGTTTTTATAAAGGTAAGGTGTAGTGTCCATGTCCACCCTACTGCACCACCTTCGTAATGAGTGCTAACCCTAAAGCTACCCCTTCCCCAATCCTAATGCTACACCTTACCTTAATAAAAATCTTCCAGTAAGACTTCCAATACACAAGACACACTCAGACACACAAACACACACTAACAACACTACATCTGTCCCCTTACCTAACCCTGACTCAAACCCTGAAATACACATACTCACTCACAAACATACAAAATCTCACCTATCTATGAACCTAACCCTGACTCTCACAAATACACATACACAAACACTGTCACCCCCTCCAAGCCTAGTCACCTTGCTTAGTGAAACAGTCCATCAACATTTTGACCATTCAGCTATCTGTACATTCGGTGTAAAGCACTATCCCTATCATTTGTTGACCAAATAGACATTTGATGAAATGCAGGGAACCCGTATATATGTGTGTGTGTGTGTGTGTGTGTGTGTGTGTGTGTGTGTGTGTGTGTGTGTGTGTGTGTGTGTGTGTGTGTGTGTATACATATATATATATATATATATATATATATATATATATATATAGGTTTACTATCAAAATTCTGAAACTCACTTACTTAAAAAAAAACACAATGAAAATTAAAACATTGGCTACGCAAAATATCAAAAATGATTACCTAACTTACCTTGACATCCAGTGATTTCCAACTAACATTTTGTAGGGGGCCAAGCCGGTTGCACCCCCACACACCCCCTGCTACTTATATATACAAACTCTGAGACTGCACTACAGTGAGGAAAAGGGTACATTTCCCAATCTGCACTATACTGCGATCTCCAAGCAGAACGTCTACCTCACAGCAGCGAATGCACACTAGCATTCACTGTTGTGGAATTGAGTTGACCATTTTTGATTTAGCGTTACATGAGCTGGAAAACAGCCTTTCGGCCATCCCAGTTTGAGTGACTGACGTCCAAAATTTTGATAGTAAACCTAAACACACACATTTATATATATGTATATATAAATATATAGATATATATATATATATATATATATATATATATATATCTATATATATATATATATCCCAACTCACATATATATATATATATATATATATATATATATATATATATATATATATATATATATATCAATGCACACATACTTAGTTTTAATTTTTAAGTTCTGCTTGGTATGCAAAAATAATGTAACAAATAATGCAACAAAAGTTAGAATTCTACAGTAAAATACAAAGAAGTAATCATAGCAAAAATGTGTGTTCACAGAGAATATTAAGAAGTACCTTCACCTGAACAGAAAGTGTTAGGAGTGGACAGTAGAAACAGTGCGCTTTGTACACACTATACAAAGAAAATGGCTAGGCTAAAGATTAAGGAGGTGTCTGACTTGGTTTAATAGTAATGGTATAAAGGAAGAAGCACTGGAGAGGGCGTGGCTATGAACTATCAGGTGATTATCTATTTTGTAGCATTTACAGATTGTATCATTAAATAGGAATTATGTAAAATCATGCGTAATGATGTGTAGGAACTATGTTATTTTAGTTAAGTGGGAGGGATTCCTGGATATGTGATATGAGAACTTGAAAACTGGTCAGTGCAGTGCAACATGGTTCTTGTGTCTGCAGGGATGCTATGTTAAAAGGGAGGGAGGGATCTAAGGCAATATCTTGAACTGTGAATATAGAGCTGGTTGGCAAAGAAAGAAAGGATTCAAGGTTAATATCTCTGAAATTCAGGAAACCTAATAATATTATTTTATTCTGTGAGAGATTGGTAGCCAATGGGCTTTGACGAATACTTGAGAGAGGTGTTCTGTCTTGAGCACAAGTGAAATAAACTTGCAGAAGTTGTTGGCAGTGGTTTGCAATGCAGAGAGATTACTCGTGGATTTATTTAGTGGAAATGGCTTTATAGTAAGTGAGTGGAGTGTGAGTGGGTGGTGCTGGCTTTTGTTAAGGTTTTTTAAAGATGGTAAAGGAGTGGGTGGAAACTGGGTGAATTCTTTAAAAAAGTCAGTAGTGGATAGGTTGCCTGAGCTGGATGGTATTGTGTTGTTCCCTGGTGGAGATTTAGTATGGGACTGTCCCGCTGTTTGGTTTACTAAATTCTAAACCAGTTTGTGTTTAATAGAAAGTATTTTCTGAGAAGTGTGAAGATATGTGGCTTTGTGTCTCTTTGTTACTTTCATGGCTAGGTTCTGGAGTAGATTAAATCTTTGTCTGTTATCACCAGATGATTTCTTTGCAGGATGCCTCTAGGTTCTTTGGCTTGATTTTTGGGTAAAAGGAGGTAGATATGGAGGAAGTTTTTTAATAGGTGCCACAACAGTGAAAGTGAAAATGCAGTTGTTGTTAATTGATGGGGTGAGAGTATGTCTTGAGGAGAAGGGGTTGAGGGAGGTGGCAGTTATGAGGTCAATTAAGAACTCATTCCCTGAGCAAAAGTTTACCCTCATTGGTTCTTGTAAAAGTTGTGTGAGTGTCCTAGGTGGTTGACATGAAAGTCTGCAAGGATATTTATGTTTCTTTGTTGACCTGATTTTGATTAGTAGTTCGTCTAATTGGTCTTTAGGTTTGTGGGTATAATGGGATATACGCAAGGGCTATAGGTAAGGAGTGGCAGTTGGATAGATAAGTGCCAGAATTAGAAGGTTTGAGATTAGTTTTATTTAGGAATCCCTTATCTCTTCTTATTGCATGGTTAGGCATTAAAGTGCAGTTTTTTAAAGCCAAAAAGGTGGTGGCTGAGGTTGGATGACTCATGCAATACGTGTGTGTATGTGTGTGTATGTGTGTGTGTGTGTGTGTGTGTGTGTGTGTGTGTGTGTGTGTGTGTGTGTGTGTGTTATCTGTTGAACTCTATGTCCACATACTTATTTGTTCCACAGTAAAAAGAAAATAAGGGAAGGGATGTGTGGTAAAGGCTCAAGCTGTGTGAGAGAAACAGGTATTATTATTAGTTAGTCTACCTGCATTTTACATCATATGTAGTGGTTAATTAAATGTAGTCACACCATCCCTAAACCCCACTGTAGACATCTGTTAGTGTCCCACAAAATTTGCTGCCTGCCTTCTGTGTCCTTGCCGCCATCTTCTAAGAGGATGGCAGAAACCCCAACACTCACCACAAGAAAAGAGAGTTGTCCATCAGCCATAGCAAAAATAAAGAGAACATGTCATTAGCTGCTCTTTTCTCACCTAGCAACAAATCCACCCAAATCACTGGTATTACCAAGTGGAACTCTTTCTCTGCATCAATGAGCCAGCCTCGGGTGGCTGAAAGCTGCTGCGTATAATATATATATATATATATATATATATATATATATATATATATATATATATATATATATATATCCATATATGGGATCCGTACTGATCCCACAATGAAATTTTCACCAAATCACTAATGGCCGGGCATACTTACCCGAAAGTGCTTTTCACCGAAGAAGCACTTTCGTGTATGTATGCCTATTGCAGAGGTCATACTATGGTGCGGATAAGGGAAAATTCCCTTTTTCCCACTGTAGTGCAATCTCGGAGTGAGAATATTAAAGTAGGGGGGTGGGGAGGCACAGCCCCCACACAGGGGGGTGCAGGGGTCTTGCCCCCCCCTGCAAAAACGTTAATTTAATTTTTTTTTTGTTTGTTTAACACACTTTAACGAAAGCACTTTTTCACTGAAAGCGCTTTTGCTAAAGTTTGTTCAGTGATAGTGGATTTGGACTGTTGAACTTTCGTTCAACAGTCCTAGATCCAGATATATATATATATATATATTTCTATATATAAAGAGAGAGAGAGAGATGATTACTGCACCTCATAACTACGTCTTATTTTCTTTTATTTTACACCATGCTGTTATGGTCTGATTGCATCACAGGTAATCTTTTTGAACATTTTAAATACAATCTTTATTTCACTGTATTAACTGTTTGCTCATTACTTAATAACTGAGATACATCATATCCTTTTCAGTGAGGGTACCCTAAGATAGGATCTGACAGTAGATAGAGTACTTAGACCTGTCTTCTGTAATTTCTACTGACATTGCTGCATTAATCTACAGTTTGGAGGTGCTCCTGGAAAACTAATGAACATACTTTATTATGACTCTCAGTTTTACTTGAAGCTTTATTATGGGACTAGTAGAAAAGGATAGTATGGTCAGTAGTACATATTCCACTGTTTGTCATCAAAAGACTGTCCAAGCTGTCATCTTTTGCATTCACAGAGGTGCACTGACTAATACCACAGTCTGACCACAGAATCCACTGTACCTGAATAAGGAGAACTAAGGGTAAAACCAATAACCTGTAGTCAGTCAGAGCACCTGGGATTTAGTAAGACTGGCATTAGAGTCCAAGAATCAGACAGTTAGAATCAGGTGGCAATCAGAGCTGCAGAGAAACAGCCTTCATTTCATGTACTACAGCACTGCTGTTGCCCCCCAGAGTACAGCAGGTGCTCTGTGAGACTCCAAACACAGAAATATGCACCAGCAATCCCCATGATATACACACCGCTCTCACCACTGGAGTTTCTGAATCCATGGCTGCAGGTAGCATCAGTAAGGACATGATACAGCTGAAGCAGAAATCAGAAGCAAACAGAGGTATCCCAAATGCCCTTTACTACCACAGTAGATGAAGATATCAACTGGTTGCCTGCTGCTGCTATTAAATGGTACAAATGGAGATTTGGATAAAATTCATTGAAAGCTTGTCACGACCACCTTGGATCTCTGTTCATTTCATTGATTTGCCTCATTGCCTGTCGATCATAAGGGACTTTTCGTTAATTGCATCAGTCACTTTATCAGTTTTCTTAGGTAGTCCAATTTTCATGTATTTGTTGCTATTGAGTATGTCGATGACATTTGTTATATGTATGGTACAGTCATCTTCTAGTGAGCAGTACTGAACAAATGGGTGAAAATGGTACACCTCTGTGCAAAAAGTTTAAGAATCAGAGTGCCTGCATTTCATGCATGCAAAGGCCTTTGTAACAATTATGCCATTACTATAACTTTAAAAGTGGTTCAAATTCTGTTTTCACTGGCATACTGAGATGAGTATTTTATCTATAGATATGACTGTATTCATGAGACAGCACATAGTGCAGCAGATGTTTATTTATTTTTTTTTTATCTCTTGCACTGTGGGCTGCAGTTTGCACGAACCATAGATTTATTTTAAACGAGAAGGGGAGAAGAAGAAGTGAGTGATTAACATTAATCCTTGAGGAAGAAATGAGATAGCATTTAAAGCACATCCCCTTCAGCTTGAATTTGCTTTTATGTACTAAAAATACTTTGGACTTTGTAACTAGGATATCAAGTAATATGTAATTATTGTTTCTGGAGGGTACAGTATTTACTGTTTAGGAATTCATAAGTCTCAACATTTATGGCTTCCACCATATTAATTATTCCATTATATCTCTTATGGTTCCCAGCAGTTAGCGGTTTAACTTAACTGCTGAATATCATCAATGTTTCTGGCATTATGTGTGATATCCCTACTGACCATTCACATTCTTTGCTGTTTTGAGACACACACACACAGATAGATAGATAGATAGATAGATAGATAGATAGATAGAGAGATATAGATAGATAGATAGATAAATAGATAGATAGATAGATAGATAGATAGATAGATAGATAGATAGATAGATAGATAGATAATGTAATATATACTTGTATATATAAAATGCAATATATGTATATTATATATATATATATATATATATATATATATATATATATATATATAAACACACCGGCCCAAAAATATATCTTTATACACACCACTTGCATCCACACATGCACCCCCCCCCACACACACACACACACACACACACACACACACACACACACACACACACACACACACACACACACACACACACACACACACACACACACACACACACACACAGGTGACAGAAAGAGAGAGAAAGATGATATCTAGATGTATTGCTTTAGATACAGACATATATTATTTCCTGCTTACTGCTATCAAAATAAAACATTTAGGAGCTACAGTAAACAGTTGAGTTGCTGCTAAAATTAATTAAATATTGCTTTATTGTTTAAAAGCATGATTCATGACAGAGGCAGGTACATTTTTCTGGCTAGGGGAACTCATCATATGTTCCATCAGTTGCTTGACAGTAAATGTCAGCAGCTGTTTACAATTCATGTTCTCACAGCCTCGTTAAAAGCATTCCATTGTGAATAATCATATCTATTTTCTTCATTTTCTCTTGAGATTTCTTATCTAACATATTAGTCAGTTTGAAAAACCAGGTCGGTAAAAGAGCAGAAGCCAAACTTTCATCCACAAGGAGCTTTGGCATGACAGCGGAATACAGGTAACTTGGATTGTCATCAAACTGCAGGCTATTACTCATCAACCATTATGATTAGCATTTTGTTAATTACTTCCCTGACCCTTTCTGTGAACTTCATTAACTGTGGTTGGGCAGATATATACGATCTACTAAAAATATATTTTCTTTTTTTTTAAGTTACTAGCACCATGACCAGAAATTAAATCTAGCTCAAGCATGATATATAACAGTGTCATAATATAAATGAGGGTTATTTTTCCTGGGGAATTGTTCACATTTTGCAGAAAAGTTCATTTTCCAACTTAGTTGGTTGAAGGGGAAATAAGATTTGGCAAATGTCTGATAATTTGTAGAGAAAATTACATGCATGTTAATGGTAGACCTCTGGGTCTGGGTCCAGGTGAAGTGGAAAGTAAACTACCCATGGTGAGATGAAGTCTTAACTTACTTAATTCAGAGACCCTGTGGAATCACTTATTTGCAGCAGAGTATGTTTACTTTGTAGGACACAAGTGCAATGTATAGGTACAGTACAATGAAGAATTAACCCCCATCTACCCTCTGCAGTATACCTTTAGCAGTCTAGCGTTATATAAAATGTGAGTCATGTGACCTGAATTGTCTGGGCACTTGCAAGTAAAACACTGAGCTGTTAACATGTCTTTCTCAAGTCTATTCATTATAACCATGCAGTTTCTACACTGGCAAGTAACTCAAAATGTTTCTATTAGAAATGTCTGAATATGAGCCTCTACTACCCCATGCTCCTACAATTATGTTGTGTGATCTTCAAAAAAAGAAAAAATACAAAAACATCTGTACTTATTTGCTCATATAAGACTACTTACCAAAATACTTAACTGTGAAAAATAATGTTATAGAATTCTGCTTCTCTTTCACAATGTGTTGCCTTTCCTAATAAGCCACAGTCATAGGATCCCCCTGACAAAATGTCCAGTAATAAATGTAATATTAGGAGCTTGAGCCTAGTTAAGCAACTAGTTTGTCATAAAAAGACAAACTTATCAATCCAAACACCCTGTGCCATATTTTTTTGCTCCAGCTTGTCTCCAAAATTCTGAAATATGTACCTTCTTCCTCTTGCTGCTGATAGGAAGCATGACATGAAAACAGTTGTGGTGCTGGGACATCTGTAGGCATACATTTCTTATGAGCATATCTGAGCCTTCCTTTTGTGGAGCTGTTTTTTGGTAGAAACTCCCAGAACTCTAACTCCTATATCACTTTTGGTGGATTTGTGGATCTACTGATCAACCCGTATCTTAGTATATATCCTTTGTCCTTCCTTGTAGAGTCATCTCTATATTGTTAGCCGCAGTACATTGGCCTCAAAACTATATACATACTATTCTGGTCATTTCATTTTCAGTGCACATGTAGTTTAACCATACCAGATTTCAGTGCAATATGATCTCATAATGCATCAGCCCTCACTAAAGTAAAATCACCTCAAGACCTCAAATGCAATCTCTACGATTCATGGAGGTAAGAGAAAGGAAACAGAGACTAGATTTATTTATTTATTTATTTATGATTTGATAATTAGGTTAGTACTTCTAGGCTTGTGGCCTATTTTCATGGGAAGTTGCTGCGGTGTTCATATTTGCTAGGGTAAATATCGCCAGGACATCACAGAAATTCCCTTATTTTTCTCTTTTTTGGTAAATCTCCAGGGATCTTTTACATACATCTGAGCTACCAGCAACTCAGGCAAATGAGACTTTGGTTCAATGTTTCATCCAGAAGTAGATTGCCCCAGAGCTAGGCATGTGGTAGCAATGTACATTACCAAAGGACATAGAACAGACATCCAGGAGCTTCCTAGCTACTAAAAGAAGAATCCACTTGCTCTATACCTAGTATATAAAGCTCAATGCCCATAATGTCCATTAGTATTATAAACTTACATGTAGTTCTGTACCTAGTCACTCAACAGGACTTCACACATTCAAAATCCTTCAAATATTAACTGTCTGCTTGGGTACAGTAGCATTCTAGTGCTCAGCTTAGGGAACATAGAGTAAAAATTTTACAAAGCTGTATAACAGATTATTGCTTACTGCAGTGTTATCTAGATGCCCACATGTAAATGGTTCCAAACTGCGATTTGTCAATGTATGTGTCAAAAAATGACTTACAATTGCCTTAATTTGAGGCAGTTCAAAAAAAAAAGACCATTACAAATCAAACTTGCTCACTTAGTCACATTACCGTGATCCAACAGAACGTCTAATTTTTTTCCACCTGTAGGCCCCTTTTCAGTGGGAAGATTACCTCCCACAAAACATTAATAATCTGCCCTGCCATACAACTTCCTAACCAACCCCTTAGTCTGACATAAACTTCCTCTTCTTCCTTCATAATTAAATCTTGAAACAAAGGGGTTTAACTGATGCAACTCACGTCCCCTACATTAACTACTTCAGCAGATAAAGTTTCCAAGGCAGCTAACTGCTCCTCTATCCCACAATGCATCATTCTTTACCACTCTTCTCCAGTACTTTCTCACCATGAAAGTAGTTTTATAATGAAAATGACCCCAGGCTGACATTATAGCTTTTTTATCATAGTGACTTTGAAATGCATAGAGCATAATGTTTTTATACATCAGTCACATTTCTACTCAAATACTCCTACATGTTTTGGTGATGCTTTTTCTGAATTTTCCTTGCCCCATCTCTTTTAAACCAGGCATTTTCCCCTTTTCAACATCTGCTATTCCTATTAGGTATTCCTGTCATACCTATCAACTGTACAGATTTTCATAGAATGTCCAGATTTTAGTTTGTAAGAGCAATATTTCAAAATTGTCCCTATATTTGGGCCTTTGTCCTAATTTTATTTATGTCTTTGTCCAGATTTCCTGCTCTTAAGAAGTTGAGAGGTATTATCCCTGTGTTGAGCAGATCTTGTTTACTGACAAGCACACATCCGGTATTTACTACTTAGGAATGGGCCTTAACAGAGTTCATTGCTCTGTTTGTTTAAAATTCAGTTGTATAACTAAACAGCAGAGCTAGAAGTCTTTGCAAATATATATTTTTAATGACAGTGGCTCTTTTGGCATATAAATTGGTTGAATCCATTGAAGAAACAGTTTACCTTCTGCTTCTGTTTGGGAAATACGTTGAGAAGTCCAACTACAGATGAATTTTCTTCTAAAATGTTAGTGCCAAAAGCATGGCCTATTGAAAATAAGAAAAGAGATCCACAGCTGTGCCAACCAGATAAAGTAACTGAGGATTTCAACCCAAAAGCATGCAATTTCTCACACTCTGTACAGCAGATAGTTTGGTAACTGGAAAATAAACCCCTCATCTTGTATAACTGGAATCTTCCCCTACAATATGTATTCCTCAAATGTCAAATTTCATGTATCCTCATCTGAGGGTTGCCATTTCATAAAAAAATTGGGGAAGAACATTTTAATACTAGTAAACTTGTATGAATTCATTTGATGGGGCATATTCATCACTTTAAATATTAAACTTGGTAAAATTTTATCTTGTGTGCCCTGGCCTTATTGTACAGTTCAGTGGCAGTTGTCCTCCTTTATAGATGTATATCTGTCACTTCAAGGCATAGACATAAGGACAGCAGACTGCTATCTATACATGAATCAAATTCCTAAATACTTAATCTGTGAATCAGCCCACATTAGCCCAAATACTTTGCTCCTGGAAGGATAACACAAATTATTCGAGCAGCACTTTTGACTTTTGCTGCATTAGCTAAATAATCTGTAATCCTTGTGACCTGCAGAAGTTTTAAAATGCGGGAAAAGCATCCAACAGGGTCTTTCAGATGAAATACTACATCACTGCCAATGCAGACAGCTTGAATTACCTACTGCAAACCTCAGTTCCCTCCATCCCATGATTTGTATTACTAGTTTGTGTAAGCGGTGTAAAACATGTTAAATGAGAGTGCGGGATAACAGGCGGTCCTGTTTCATGCCATTATTCACTGGCACAGTAAAGGTAATTCACTCATTGTAAGTGTGAAGATAGACATGATATACAACTGTTGGATTACTATACAGAAAGGATATGAGGGTCTGCTTTCTCCAACTTCAAGAAAAGAAGGGTGAACTTTAACTTGTGAAATCATTGGTGTGTATCTAGCAAGAATAAACCTAAATTACACATTGTAGGATTAAAAAGATAACTTTAATCCTTGAATCTTTCTCTTCTGTATACTCATCTAACCCTGTGTTGACAACACCTTCCCAAGACTGTTTACTGCAATATTTGTTGAATTTTTTATATATATTGATTAGTGTTATAGGTCTATAGGTCATTCTGATCTGAGAGCATACATATGCATATCTCTCAACTGTCCAGATTTTCACAGAATGTCCAGATTTTGCCTCATATTTTTGGCCTGTGCCTTGTAAAATTTGTGATTTTTCTTGATTTTTGTGGTGACTCAGCGAGAACTGAATTCACCAAACCATGACTGGCATTTGAGTTTCAGACTTCAGAAAATGCATGGTAACACAAGACCTTTTATTCTAGCAACTTTCTAAGTTTATAAGAGCAATATTTAAAATCTGTCCCTATGTTTGTGGCTTTGTCCAGATGTTTTGTCATAAGAGGTTGAGAGCTATGCATATATGGCTTCAGCAAAAAGACACATTCAAATGAGGCAACCTTTGACAGTACTTATCTTACTGTCTAATCTGACTAAATACTTACGGAAATATTTCCAAAAGCTTTCCATTATGAACTAAGCAGAGGATAACTAACAGGTCATTAAGCTCACACACCTTGCACCTAGAAAAACTATCTATGACTGCATCAATCCCTCCCTCAATTTGCTGAATATCTTTCAGAGTCTCAAAACTGTTGTCATCCAGAAAAGACATTGTAGGTTACTGCTCAAGTTTCCATCATTTATAGGGTTATATGTACTGCTATAATACTGTGCAAAAATATCTGCCATTTCCCCTGGGTTAATTGTACTGCGTCATTTTTTACAGCACAGTTGTGATTGTGTGCCCTGCCAACCACTCTTAAAGACACAAAACCAGGAGTCTGCATGAATTATCCTCTTTTATAAGTACCTGATCATCTTAACTGCTGCCTAATAATCTAACTTTCGGTGCCAGAACTCCTCTAACTGTGCCTGGTACTTTTCCTGCATCTCTTGGATGTGTTCACTGGTTTGCAGCGAGTCTGTTGACCCGACAAGAATTCCTCTGTTGCACCTCCTTATTCTTCTATCGTTTTGTTAAAAATATAAGCTGTATTTAGATTTGTAATTTTTGCTCACTCCCAAGGCACTGCAGCATCAGGCATAGAGCAGCATGCCTGTTTCATAAAGATCATCTTTCAGCACTTATATAATTTCATTGTTATTATGTAAACACTCCTTTGATATTCTTACAGCCTTAAGTACAAAGTTCCTTTTGTTTTTTGTTGCAAAAACCCTTTTACATTCCAGATAGGTTTTAACGGTATTGCTTGTAATATAAATGTTTATTAAAAAGATGCCAAAAACAATGTCCCTTTCACACAAACAGCTGAAAAACTGAGTAACATTTTCTACTTGCTAAATCATGAAAGCAGTCCATACACTCCTGTGAAAATGAAGAGTACAAAGCGTCTCCCTTTGTTGAAATGACCTCTTTTCCACTCCCCCATTGACTTTAAAACCTGCAAAATGTATGATTACCTCCCTTCCCTGTTGTTATAACTAACACCCTCCAAAAAGGGTCATGGATAACTAAACTGACATCAATTCTGTGAACTTTCTAGGTACTCTATGCCTTCCTTCATTTCACTCATCTGTTACTCAACCTTCCTGCTTCCATCACTCCTTATGCTTCCCCTAACCTCATAAGCTTAAATGTCACAGAGAAAGCCAAACTCTCCTCCTTCTACAACAAAGTTGTGAAATTTGCTGCCAAATTTACATATAGATCATCACATCATTGCGAGGCCGTAAAACAACTAAATTGCTTTGAACTACTCAACTACCTAACTTACACACAACTAATTATTACATATAATCTTATTCATTCTCCAATAAAATGCCCAGTGCTAAAAGATATCCTATAGCACTAGTCCCTTAGTAGAGACGGAAGTTCAACTGAAAAATTTAATACAATCTGGAATGCCATACTAATCAATCGAAAAATAACTGAAAACTGTCCAGATTTAAGCCTTTCCTAAATAATATCTGAGCTGGTTATGGTCACACACCTCACATGGGTGAAACTTTTCTCATATTCAGCTCTTCCTGCTCTCCACAATCATCCATCATGTTCTATTCTTTAGCAGTTTAACCATAGTTTTTTCTCTTCTTTTCCACCTGCTTCACTATCAATAACTAACCCTTATCCACACTGTATCTAGAATTAATCCTCTACAATTTTTTTCAAAATTTGTAACATTTCTCAAATGTCTTGAAACCTTTGTACATATTGTAAATTAATACATTGGATTTATCATGTACCCAAAGCACTACTCTTCCATTGTACTGTATGTGTTACTGTACTCTTGTCTATTTTGTATGTCTGGTCAGTTTTTGACCCCAGGCTAAGACTGAAATCGGTCCAAACTGATAAGTACTCCACCCAAGTAAACTAATTCAAATAAATAACTATGCAAGTGTATCTTTCTCTCCATACTACCCCCTTTTCTTATTTCCCTTACTTCAAACCCCATATTTGATATATATGAATTTGACAAGTTTCTCTAACCCCTGTCCTGTCATGAGGATACCCCATCTGTCTGATTGTCATGCATACATCTGTCTATGATACAATATGTTTTGTACATTGTAAAATAAGAGGTACAATCAGCTGAACTTTGCCGAAATGTACTTTTAGCATAGTTATTTCTGTGTTCTCCAAGCTTTACTATTGTAAATGCACTTCTTGTTTATCATAAAGAGCGAAATCGAAAATGTTATTTACTAGAGCTTTTCTCCACAGGTTTCTGTTGAAAATGGGCCTTCCCAGTAATCGAATAACTAAACATTTACCAGCCTAATGCCATATTAGTAGCTTATCTGAAATGCTCATCCAACATCCCCAAATTGTAGTTGCTGACTGTGATTGTCTACCATAGAAGAATGTCACCAAGAAATGAAATCCTGCCCTGATTTCTACACATTGACTGATGTGGAAGTTATGTATGGCAGACTAGCAGCAGTGCTACAGCTGCCATTAATTCTGTTAATTCACATCACAGAGGCTATATATATAATAACAGATGCCTCATGGCAGAAAACTTATTTTAACCATATGACTTCTCAAGTCCTGGACCCAGTTTTCTCTTTTTAATTTGTTCACATGACTAACCTAATTGCTTGTACTGCTTTGACGTACTTGCTCCTATACATTCCCCATGCAGGATAAAAGCTTTACACCCCATTTGTTCTCTGACGGAGATGAAAGCCTGATCAGCAGTTCCCTGCAGAGGTAAGTGTCAGGTGGTAGCGGAGCAGGCCATTCTAGTGATCATGCAGACCCTCCTCCTCTAAGTAATTCTCTCCCCATATGTGGTTGTGACTTCTGCAATCACTGCTCCTAGAAAGTACATGGATACATCCATACATGCCCACTCCCTACAATTTGGAATACTCAGTGCTGTACAAAGCAGTCCCACTACACCCCGTGCAGACTAAAGTTGTGCATCTATACTCCAGCAGGAGTCCCACAAGCATTAAGCTCACATGTCTTTCTCCATACAGAACAGGTGAGTTGTCCTTGGCCACTCATGTTCATCTTTCCCCATCCAGCTGCTCCACAACCAGTGCCATTAACTGAACATGGATCATCTGGGTCATAGTCAGGGCACCCCAAAGTCAGATCACATTTCTTGTGCTTTGCATCCCTGTCAATAAACAATAAACATGGCATGGACTTGCAGTTCAGCAAATTAAAAACCTTTTAATAGTAAAAAAACACAAGATAAGTGCTTTTGTCCCATATTATGACACTTCATCAAATGAAGCTAATTAAATTGATGAAACTTAATATACTTAATGGAACATGTAACCAATTCTATGAATGTAAAACAACAACATTTTGTTATTTTGTTTTACCTTCATTGAATTGGTTACTTGTCTTACTTGTCAGGGATTGGATAAAATATCTGGAGGCATGGTGAAGTTGAAGGTGATGATTGGACACAATGTTCCGTTAAGTATATTTAAGTTTCATCGGTTTAATTAGCTTCATCTAATGAACTTTTTTAATACAGGATGAAATTACTTATCTTGTGTTTTTTTACTATTAAAAGTAGGTTTTATTTTGCTGAACCATGAGTCCATGCCATGTTTTGTTTTGTTTTGTTTTTTTTTTATTTGGGTTTAGTTCTTGTTTTTGCATCCTGGTGTTCAGACAACTCTTAACAATCTGAAGTCACTCATACTGGCCTTAAACTGCTCCAAGGCTAATAGAATTTCCTTTTTTACTGACTCAGTCAGCCACAAAGAGTACTCACTATGAGCTTAATGATAAGTACAAGCATCAATTTTGAACTAACGGGAACTGCATTGCAAATGTAGATCAGATTAATTGCACCCCCAAGATAATGACATACACAGACATTCTTGGTCTTTATTTTTAGCTTCATGGTCTTCCTCTGGGCCTTCCAGCAGTCACACAGTATTAAGCAGGTAAAATAAAAGGCACAATTTAATAATGTCCAATTTCACTGTCCTATGGGATATGTTAAATGATTCATGAGACCGTACTTGTTTGAAAATGCATTTGGGATAAATTGTAACCACTTCTGACCACTGCAAAACAATTTAAAGAGCAGCCAAGGGTACAGAACAACCCCAAGAGTGACTGTTACTTTCAGCCAACCATCTGACTTCCCCAG
>NC_056732.1:1025283403-1025288403 GCF_019279795.1 Protopterus annectens | reverse complement strand
TCATAAAATGTTTCCATGGTGGTGTTTCCCCTCCTCTGCAGTCCTGGGAAACCAGATAACCTCCTCCACATGGTGCAACACAATGTTGAAGATCTGGTTCTGGACTAGTGAAGCTGATGCTTGCAATATCCCTAATGTTACTGACAGGTCTCTGCAGCTAGGATGCTTAAAGTTTCCCATACCTTAGAATCCATAGAAATATGCATACAATGCATACCCCTTTATTCTGCATGTGGGCAACTTAGTTTGATAGTGTCTATTACTGTCTCTCCCAGTCCCTGTCCACATGGAAACACTCCAAAGTCTGCAGTGCAGTGAACTATGTTGTATCAGGGACTATCTGTACCTCCTCCACTGGCTCAGATTTGCCATGAAGTGCAGCATTATGGGCATTAGCTACAATGACTGCTGATAACAAATGCTGCCAGCCTATCATTGCTAGTAATTCAAGCATTACTCTCCTAACATATGCCATGTTCTCTATGCAAAGCAAATGGGTATGTTCCATGGCACAGCACATCTATTTTATATACTTCTGAATCCGCATGTTATTTTGGGCGTCATTTGCATACACCATTTAGCTCATTTGCTGAGAGTACCTGATCTCCATATCATTATGTACTTATTAGCATGTGCTGTATGTCAAGCTGTTTTGCACCTTGGGCAACCATGCAAGCTGTGTCTCAGAAATGCCCACACTCTGCACATTGACTCTATCCATACTAGTTTGTGTTGTTCAGTTTGCCTACAGTCTGTGAATCCCAGCCCAGGTATTTCATTCAATATTAAAAACAATGATTAATGTTAGTAATTCCTGGGCACAGTGTGGGTTATGGTGTCATTTACTTGCACCTGCTCCGCCAGTTTGTTCACTCACCTTAAAGATCATAGAATACCACAACTCATACCCTGCCTCTGGATTAATGCTCTATTGCACTAGACTCCATTAATCAAACACATATTGGGAAACAAACTGTGCAAGTCATCATTGAAACATTAGGATCAGCTGAGGTTATTCATTATTTTTGATGGTTATTGTTAGTGAAAATATGCAGCATACTGTATTTGTTTGTTATGAAAGATAATCTATTGATATATATTGTTTCAGAAGAAAACAGCAGTTATGCACAGGTTGCTGATGAAAAAGATCTCTATATGTAGAAAGTAGAGATGTTTTAGTATAATGTGGACTTAAATTGCCATTATTCTGAAAACATTGCAAATGCTTGCCTACATGAACATTATGATGATTTCTCATTTAGCCATATATATTGCTCTATACAATTTGCATATTCTTTATTAGTTTACATTTGACAATGTTATAGATGTATATGGAAACTTGAATAAAACAAAGTATGCAATTAAGAAGATTATCTGAGATTTTAGCATATGTAGAGTTGAACGTGGTATTTTGCCACAGATTAATGACACAGTTTAAAGGTAGAGATTAATGAAAACAGTTAATACATCTGAATGCACATTGGCTTTGTTGCTTGTTCCCACAGCAAGCTACTTTTTATTATGTGTGCAACTGCCATTCCAGACTATGTAAATCTGTGTAAAATGCTATGAACAGACATCAACTGTGTACATGTAGCTTATCTCCTGATATCTCTTTTTTCTCATATTTTTATGGGGTCCTACCTCCTTTGTAATGATCAAGTTCCTGTTTTATATTGGCCTGTTCTCTCCTACTGATCTTCTAGATCCTATGGCACAGGGAGAGCAAAGTGAGAGTTGGGAACAGTGGCTGTCACCCAGGAGGGCCCAGTATACGTGATTTTTTTCCATACCCTCCTAACACTCATTCTTTTGGCAGGGAACTGCAGTGAAATGTCTGCTATTCTGTACCAAGTAAGATTGCAAGGTTCTGCACATCTGCCACCTCCAGGTACAGTCCACCTGCACTCCATGGGTGGCTCTGTGTCTGAGAACCACTTTGCTGATTTCCTGCTCTTCCTCAGTGCTCACCCAACACTCCACACACCACCTTCCCTACCTGGGGGCTCCTCCTGTGCTAACAGAACCCAAGTAATCTGGAACATAAAGCTCCATCTCTCTCTCTCTCTCTGCCATGATGCTGACCCTCATATTTTGATATCTGCCTGGAATACCATATAGGGATTCATCCTGAATGTCACACAAAGGATTGTTGAAACAAGACAGATCAACTTCTTTTTTTAATTGGCACCTCTGTTTAGTCAAATGAACAGCAGCATTATCACTGATATCTCAGATCTGTGGTGGTAAGAAAGTTTCTTCTCTTCCCCAGAGTTAATATATTTAGAGACAGGGGGACACAATGCCTATCTGGGGAAAAAAACATTTTTAGCTTTTCTTAAAACTGATTTTCTAAGATGTCACCCTAAAAGTTTAATTGTTTACCAGAATGATTGTTTGGTTTATAATATAGATCCTACCACTTGTTTCACTGTACTGTGTGGACATTTTATACAGTTTGAATGATATAGGCTTACATAAAAGTACCATGCTTCAAAGAAATGCCAGTTTCCTTTATGATTCATGTATCACAAGTTCCACCAAAAAAACAAGATGAGCCAGAGTGGTCTTAATATATGTGACAGTGCTGTAATCCAGGCCTACCTTGTACTTAGTGCACGGTAGTGTTTCAGGTAAAATAGAAGCGAGTCATACTTCAGTTTAGAGGTCTTCAGTAGGTCCACAAAGTTAAGAGTTTAAAAAAAATGGGGATATATTTGGGTAACCCAACTTAAACAAGGCATATGTCTTAAAGTTTGTTCACCAAAATGTAGGGCACTGTATAACATGGGACAAAATGTTGCATAATCAAACATAAAGCTGTAAAAGTATACAATGCAATAGACTGCAGACTATTAGTGTTTAAGTACGGCGCCATATATTATTATGAACTGTACTTAGAAACTTAACTGGCTAGTGAGTAAAACCGACTTCTTATTGCAAAAGTGTTTTTCAGAACTAAAACTGGTGATGTACCTCGTAAAGTGTGACAGCTGAGAGGTAAGACTAGGAATTCCTATATAGCTTCAAACCTGACAGCTTTTATTATTAAATGGACCAACAAGATACTCGGTTTTCCTTTAAGGTCAGCCTTGGTCTTTTCACTTAATCAACCTCACCAGGTGCAACCAAGAAACTTCATTTGGAAGGCTTATACTGTAGTCAGTTACGCAGAGTGACATTTAAAACTGAGCAACCAAACCTTGTGTTTTGTGATGGAAATTGCTGCAGCTGCTGATGCATACAAAAGCAATGCATGTAGGTCACCTGGAATGTGTGCAAGCGATACTCTGTGGAATAAAGGGAAAATCTGGGTGATGGATGAACACAACTCCATCTCTTAGCAGTTTATATACAAAGAGTATATGCATCAGAGTCCACCCTAATTATAACTGTGGTGTAAATAAATAAAAGATTGGTTTAAATATGGACAGGTATCTTATTTACTACTGCCAAATTTAAATACTGAAATTTCCAGTGTGCAACTGTTTGCTTAGCCTTACAAATCTTTGTCAAATTAACTTCCAAACCTGTCCTCTTTCTACCTTGTTTTCTAATATGGCAATACATTATGGCAAGCAGAGCATAATTTATATTTTGCCTACAGCTGAGGTATTGATTGGTCATGAAGGCTGTAACTACGGCCTCCACAATGGGCAAAGCCATGAATTACCCACAACCCTCCCATGCTGTATTGTTGTCATAAAATGGCTTTATTTAAAGAAATGCATGCCTTGTCATTTATAAATAGTGCCACTGTGCAAAGTGAAATCAGGTCCTCATCCAGCTCTCAAATACACTGATGTAACTCCGTGAGGAGGAAGGACATCCAGATCTTTTAATATGGGTGACACACTCACAGTATCTGGTTTAAATACAGTTTGCATCACTGTTGGTGTGGCTGCCTTAAATTTACAAGACAACATCTTATCAGAAAGGCATATTTTCCTTTTAGCAGAAAAAAAGCAGGTCATAGGGTCATAGGTTGTTACTAGGCTAACAACTACTAGGGCCCTTACAAGCCTTGCTGAGCACCATGAACCATTTGGGTCCCAAGTATCATGGGCATCTATATAAGGAGGGCATATTAGTAGAGAGGTAACTAAAGATTTTTTTTTGGGGGGGGGGGTGTTAGGATAATATTTTTCTTAATGATGGCTTCTGTCCATAATGGGCATGAGAACTAGACCAGGGAAAATTTACAATTTATGATCCATTTGGTAAGGTTTCATTTGAACAGGGTCAGGAATGAATTCTGTTTTGCATACATGGGCAACATTCTTTGGGACACATATCTGTCTCTCCAGCATTTTCTGTTTATGTCACAAGCAAAGTTAAGTTCCCTGGGTATAGTGTTTCTAGTGCTGTTTATTTTCTGAATGTGCATCAGATCCATCAGGGCTGGGTCTGAGGAAGCCCTGCAAGCCAGGCAAAGAACCTCTCTCAGCAGCCTGGAGAAGACTGAGTAAAGAGACAGAGACTTTAGGCGATCAGCATAGAACACCCTGAAAGTAGAGAGGCACTGTAACTTCCTTGAACTTGGATGCCATACCCTTACTTATAAGTTGAGAGACATAGAATGATTTTCCTACTATCTTAGCTACATGTGGGCCAAAGGTTACATTGCTGTCTGCATGTGTTCCCAGACCCTTACTACTGGATTGACTCTGAGGTGTTTTATTGATGGAGTAATTAAATTACACTGACAGTTTATAATGTATTTTTTGCATTGAATTTTAGGCCATGGCATTGGCACCAGTCATTTGTCTGTGTCAAACCCTCTTGCAAGATGTTGGTTTCTTGGGAGGAATCTATCACAGCTCCAGATTTACAGTCATCTGTAAACTTGGTGATCCAGGGGCCTTGAACATAAGCCTTGACTTCTGAGACGTAGATGCCAGACAGAAGCAGGCACAGCATGGATGCCTGCTGTATTCTGCTGGTCAGTGGTCTCTTGTTGGAAGTGGTCTCATCAATCCTGACTTCTTGGGTCCTGTCTG
>NC_056732.1:1025263403-1025278403 GCF_019279795.1 Protopterus annectens | reverse complement strand
ATCAACTGTTTCCATTTCTTCCTGTCCTCTGCATTTTACTCTGTCATGCCAACCACCTGCATGTCCTCTCTCACCACATCCATAAACCTTATCTTAGGCCTTCCTCTTTTCCTGTTACCTGGCAACTTCATCCTTAGAATCTTTTTCTCAGTATATCCAGCATCCCTCCTCAGCACATGCCCAAACCAACGCAATCTTGCCTGTCTGGCTTTGTCTCCAAACCTTCCAAATTGGGCTGACCCTCTAATATACTTATTCTTAATCCTGTCCATCCCCATCACACCCAGTGCAAATCTTAACATCAACTCTGCCACGTCAAGCTCTGACTCCTGCCTTTTTGTCAATGCCACTGTCTCCAACCCATGTAACATAGCTGGTCTCACTACCCTCTTGTAGACCTTCCCTTTCACTCTTACTGGTTCCTGTCTGTCACAAATCACTCCTGACACTCTTCTCCACCCACTCCATCCTGCCTGTACTCTCTTTTTCACCTCTCTTCTACACTCACCATTACTCTGAACTGTTTATCCCAAGTATTTAAACTCATCCACCTTCACCACCTGTACTCCCTGCATCCTCACCATTCCTCTATCCTCCCTCTCATTCACACACATATATTCTGTCTTAGTCTTGCTGACCTTCATTCCTCTTCTCTCTAGACTATATCTCCACCTCTCCAGGGTCTCCTCCACCTGTTCCCTACTCTCACTACAGATCACAATGTCATCTGCAAACATCATAGTCCACGGGGACTCCTGTCTGATCTAGTCTGTCAACCTGTCCATCACCATTGCAAATAAGAAAGGGCTCAGAGCTGATCCTTGATGTAATCCCACCTCCACCTTAAACACATCTGTCACTCCCACCACAGACCTCACCGCTGTCACACTACCCTCGTACATATCCCATATCACTCTTACATACTTCTCTGACACTCCCGACTTCCTCATGCAATACCACAACTCCTCTCTAGGCACCCTGTCATATGCTTTCTCTAAATCCACAAAGACACAATGCAACTCCTTCAGACCTTCTCTGTACTTCTCCATCAACACTCTCAGAGCAAACATCGCATCTGTAGTGCTCTTTCCTGGCATGAAACCATACTGCTGATCATTAATCATCACCTCTCTTCTTAACCTAGCTTCCACTACTCTTTCCCATAATGTCATGCTGTGACTGATCAATTTAATCCCTCTGTAGTTACTACAGCTCTGCACATCACCCTTATTCTTAAAAATTGGTACCAAACACTTTTTCTCCATTCCTCAGGCATCCTCTCACTTTCCAAGATTTCATTAAACAATCCAGTTAAAAACTCCACTGCCATTTCACCTAAACACCTCCATGCTTCCACAGGTATGTCATCTGGACCAACAGCTTTTCCATTCTTCATCCTCTTCATAGCTATCTTTACTTCCTCTTTGCTAATCCACTGCACTTCATAATTCACTATCCGCACATCATCCAACCTTCTCTCCCTCTCATTCTCTTCATTCATCAGCCCCTCAAAGTACTCTTTCCATCTGCTCAACACACTCTCCTCACTTGTGAGTACATTTCCCTCATTATCCTTTATCACCCTTACCTGCTGCACATCTTTACTAGCTCAGCCCCTCTGTCTAGCCAATTGGTACAGGTCCTTTCTCCCTCCTTAGTCTCCAGCCTTTCATACAACTCTTCATATGCCTTATCCTTAGCCTTCACCACCTCTCTCTTTGCCATGCACCTCATCTCCTTATACTCTTGGCTATTTTCTTCATCTCTCTGACAATCCCACTTCTTCTTTGCCAACCTCTTTCTCTGTATACTCTCCTGTACTTCTTCATTCCACCACCAGGTCTCCTTGTCCTCCTTCCTCTTTCCAGATGTCACACCAAGCACCTTTCTAGCCATCTCTCTTACTAGCTCTGTTGTAGTTACCCAGCTATTCGGTAACTCTTCACTGCTACCCAGTGCCTGTCTTAACTCTTCCCTGAACTCCACCTCACAATTACCCTTTTTCAATTTCCACCATTTGATCCTTGGTGCTGCCCTCACACTCATCCTCCTCTTCTTGATCACCAATGTCATCCTACATACCACCATCCTATGCTGCCTAATTACACTTTCCCCTGCCACCACTTTACAGTCTCTAATCTCCTTCAGACTGGCCCTTCTACATAAGATATAATCCACCTGTGTGCATCTTCCTCCACTCTTGTATGTCACTCTATGCTCCTCCCTCTTGTTAAAATATGTATTCATCACAGCCATGTCCATCCTTTTTCACAAAATCCACTACCATCTGACCTTCTGCATTCCTTTGCTTAACACCGTACCTACCTATCGCTTCCTCATCCCCTCTGTTCCCTTCACCAACATGTCCATTGAAATCTGCTCCAATCACCAGTCCCTCACCCTTGGGTACAGTCATCACCACTTCATCCAACTCACTCCAAAATTTTTCTTTCTCATCCATCGCACACCCAACTTGTGGAGCATATGCACTAACAACATTCATCATTACACCATCAATTTCCAGCTTCATAAACATCACTCTATCCGACATTCTTTCCACCTTCAAAACACTCTTAGCATACTGTTCCTTCCGGATAATGCCTACACCATTTCTCCTCCCATCCACACCAAGATAAAACAATTTGAACCCACCTCCGATACACCTAGCCTTGCTCCCCTTCCATCTGGCCTCTTGCACACACAATATAACAACCTTCCTTCGGTCCATCATGTCAGCTAGCTCTCTCCCTATACCAGTCATACTGCCAACATTCAAAGTTCTGACCCTCACTATCACAGTCCTAGCCTTTACCTGCCTTCGGGCAAGCCTTCCCCCTCTTCTCCTCCTTCGGCCAACAGTAGCCCAATTTCTGCCAGCAACCTGTCGGCCAACAGTACTGGTGGCAGTTGTTGCTAACCCGGGCCTCGACCAATCCATTATGTATATCTGTACTGTTGTCCGCATGTATGATTTGCCAAAATTTTATGCCGGATGCCCTTCCTGATGCAACCCTCCCCATTTATCCGGGCTTGGGACCGGCACAAAGAAATGCACTGGCTTGTGCATCCCCAGTGGCTGGGTTTGTTTTAATATTCACACTAAAGACCATTTTTCTCTGTTGCCTTCTCAAAGGAACAGACACATTCAAATAAATACAAATACATACATCCACACATGCAAACACATTCTCAAATCATAGAGTTTCACATCTCCTTGTCCTGAGACACCAATGTTACTATACCCAAATTGACTATTTTAAGGTCTCCAGGGCATGTCACAGCATATAAGGTAACTCACCTCTCCAATCATTTTTTTTTTTTACTTAATTACTTACATTTTTATTTGTTAACTGGGAAAGTCCAAATGGGCAAAGCACATTTTCAGTAGAGGCCATTAGAGAAAAGCTCTTCATACAGACATTAAATAAACATCTAAGAGCATCAGAAGGTATTAAAGTAAAAATATAGAAGTGTTTACACATTTAGAGTATTTCAGTAGTTAATATGCAGAATAAAGTGTAAATGCACATTGTTCTAATAGGTTCATAGGTTCATACCAGGCTATATGCCCTAGGGCAGTTATAAGCCTAGCCAGAGTGTGTTTGGCTTTCACCACCCATTTTAAATGAATTTTGCTATGCCCTTTTTTGAGGTTAGTATACTGTGCCTCTGTCTAACACTGAAACAGAAGTGATACCCAGGGTAAACCTACGATCTCCCATCCACTCATCAAGATTCCTCTTGAAGAGAGTCAATGAGGGACTCTGCCTAACCTGGACTGGGATTTTATTCCAGAGTGAAGGGAGCCTCTGGGTTATGAATCTGTCCCCCCAGCATGTCCTATTTATTTCAGTGCTGAGGTTCAAGTCTCTCAAGCGCGTAGCTCGATGGGATTTGGATTTTCTGATGTGCAGCATGTCCATTAATTCCGGGTTGGACATGGCTTTATATGTCAGGCACAGATCGCCTCTGAGCAGGCGGTATGCCACTGAGTAGAGCTGGAGTTTCTTTAACCGGGCAGCATATGGCATCTGTTTGAGCCCTTAGATCATCTTGGTGAGGTACTTTTGGGGTCTTTCCAGTTGCTGCAGGTGTCTGGTAAGGTACATCCCAAAAGGGGCATTGTACTCAATTATGGGCCTGATGAGGGATGAGTAAAGAGGCACGATGACCTCCCCTGATCTAGATATGAATCCCTTCATGATTAGTTGGGCTATATAAAACGTTTTTCTAACCACTTTGGCCACGTGGTTTTCAAATGAGAGATTGCTATCAACTTGGGTCCCCAGGTCCCTAATTACTTCTTCCATACTTAATGGATTACCACCTATGTGGTAATTTGTGGGCACTTTGTTTTTGCCAAAGGGGATAACTATACACTTTTTGGCATTTAGCTTAAGGCCATGGCTCTGGCACCAGTTGACTGTTTCTATGAGGCCCTTTTGTAGGATGCTTGTGTCGGCTGGAGAGTTGATTATGGCGCCTAGTTTGCAGTCATCTGCGAACTCGGTCAGCCACAGTCCTTCCGTGTTGGCCTGTACCTCCGAGAAATATATACCGAACAAGAGAGGTCCCAGGACTGAGCCTTGTGGGACGCCACTTGTAACTGGTTTGGAGTCTGACATGGCTCCAGCAATTCTAACCATGTGAGTTCTGTCCTTGAGCCAGTTTGCAACCCATCTAGTGACATACATAGGGGTTTATATTTAAGCTGGTGAGCTTATCTATAATGCCCAAGTGGGGTATTGTATCGAAGGCTTTTGCAAGGTCCAGGTAGGCTGTTTGGACCACCTTCCCCTCGTCAATGGCTTTGGTGACTGTTTCAAAGAAATTGACCAGGTTTAAGAGGCAGGATCTGCCCTTAACAAAACCGAACTGGGTAGGATCCAGTGTCTGTAGGTCCCCAATATCTTTATTTATGAGGTCCATGATGATCCTTTCCATAGCTTTGCAGACCAAGCTAGTCAGGCTTATGGGGTGATAGTTTCCAGGATCCGTTGAGGCACCACCTTTGTGGAGAGGGACCACTGTTGCTGTACGCCACTCTTTGGGTACATATCCTGTAGTAAGGCTGAGATTGAACAGTAGTTTTATGTTTGGGTTTAGCTCTTCTTGGAGTTCATGTAGGGCGCAGCCGGGACACCGTCTGGTCCCATTGATGCTGTGTTTTTGCTTTGGAGAGGCGGCTCCCACCTGAGCATCTGAGATGTCAGGGGCAGCACTCTGCTGGGATAGATATTTGCCCTTTTGGTGGGAGGGAGTTTGCGCTGAACCTGTCAGCTAGGATGTTGGCAATGTCTGCGGGTTCGTGTATTTTTGTCATTTTGGACTAATTCTGAGCATATCTGGGAATTCCCACCCAGGTTCCTAACATAACTAAAGAAAGCCTTGTGATTATCCTTAGTGTCCTGTGCAATTTTTCTCTCAAAGCTGGCCTTAGACGATTTTATGAGTGCCCGTAGTTTTTTGCTAATACTGATCAGAGATGCCTTCCCTTTTTGGGATTTTGCTCTATCATGTAGTAGCTTCCTTCCTTCTATTGTATAGTTTGTTTATGGCTGGGGTCCACCAGACAGGAAGCCTGCCTTTGGAGGATTGGGTCTTGGTTTTATTTGGGATTGCATGATCCATGCATTCCTGAAGGTGTTCATAGAATGCGTTTATAAAGAATTCTGCGGTCTGGGCTGTATTTTCCACAGGCCCGGGGGCTTTGAAGGATTCCACCTCGGTTATGAGGAGTGTGAAATTTGCTTTAGAGAAGTTTTTCACTGTGGTTTTCTGGGCAGGGGGTGGGGTCAGGATGTGAATATCCAGTGAGATTAGTTTATGGTCTGATCTTACCAGTGAGGGGAAACACTTCTGGTCTGGAGCATAGAGCCCCCATGTTGGTGATGATCAGGTCCAGTATGTTTTCCCCTCTTGTGGGAGTGATAACAAGTTGTTCCATAGCATTTGAGTTTATAAATTCTAGGAACCTTTGGGCTAGAGTGTTGGAGATAGAGTAATGCTCCCAGTCTATGTTTGGGTAGTTGAAGTCGCCCAATATAATGGTGTTTGGAGAGACCTTCATATTTTCCATTGTTCTCAGGAAGGCCGAGTGGGGTTCCTGGGTTTGGGAGGGTGGTCTGTAGCAGGCTATAAATTGGAAGGCAGTTTTACCCACTGTTAGTTGCACATGGATAGTCTCTAATGCTTCGTGCTGTGCCACCACCCTGGAGGTGTGGGTATCTTTGACGAATATTGATACTCCCCCTCCTTTTGTGGTTCGGTCCAAGTTTTGGGGCCGAAAAGCATGGTATGAGGTATAACGTGGTAGTGCTGGGGTGCTCTCGGGAGCCTTGAACCAGGTTTCTGTTACTGCACAGATATCGATGTTCTCCATGCTAAGGAGAGTTTCGAGTGTGTGCATCTTGAGGTTTAGACTTCGGGCATTGAGTAGCATTACTCTTAGTTTCTTATCCCTTGTGATACCTATGGAGGTGGGTTTGTCTTTTGAGCCTTGCCTAAAAAAGGCACTATGTGGGTAGCAGGAGCCTTTGCCAATATCCGAAAGCCCAGGGGTGACAGGTGCAAGCCGTCCCTAGCGAAGCATCGTGGCTTGTCGAGCATGTCATCCCAGGCTGACAGGCATTGGATCCCATTTGAATGACACCAGTACTTAAGCCAATTGTTGAAATTGATCATCTTGTCTTCATATTGTGGCATCATTCTTGGTGAGGGTAAGATGCTACTCAAGGTCATGGTCATACTAGCCTGGGCTACATGCTCAGAGAGCTCCTCTATGTCTCTTTTCATGTAGTCCAGGGAGGTACGTCTCAGGTCATTCACACCAGCATGGACAATGACTGAGTCATATTTGTACTTGCCTTGGAGTGATCTGAGTGCTTGTGTTATGTGGCGGATCCTAGCACCTGACAGGCAGCTCACCGTGACCTTCTCCTTGTTCAGCCTGGTGAGCGGGACGTCAGTGTGCCTGATGATAGAGTCACCTATTACAAGTGTATCAGGTGTGTTGTTTAGCCTTAAGGGCTGTGACTGTTCAGCACACTGGCTTTGTGAGCTATGTGTTGCACGTGTTTTGTTTTGGGGTAGCAGTTGCTTGGGTGTCTGTTTTGGAGGTCTCTGCTGCTTAGGCAGATTTTTATTTAGAGCCTCCGAGTATGTTTTTGTGTGTTTATGTGTTTGGTTTGCTGTCGTGGTAGGTCTATGTGAGACTGGAATTGTAGTGAGTGTGGTTTCCTTCTCCTCCTGACTGGTTATGCCAGTACTGAGTTGAGAGAGCTTAGCCTCCAGTTTGGCTATATGGTTGCATCTCTCACATGTGTTGGAATTTGTTGGGAGGAGGAGAGGGTTGTCTGTGTACATGAGGCAGTTGTAACATTGCCTCAAGATTCCCAGATTCACCAGCTGGACCGGAGAGGAGATTGACAACTGACCTTTGGACATGCTAGAATAGTATTGGGAATTCCTTTATAATTGAAAAACGGGCCAATGGGGAACAAGGTACTCAAGGGGAGTTTGTGAGGGTGTAGTGCTTTAAATTTTTTAGTGCTGACTTATATAATTGCTTTAGTGAGCAAGTGCCAGGCTTTAGAGTAGGACTAGGGTGTTTATTATGAGAACTAGATCAGTTCTAAGGGAAAAAGTGAAGAGCAGACTTTGTAGAGCCGAGAATGGTTTAAACCCAATTAAGCGGAGCTGCCCGATGCTGCGCTATGCGCAAAATCGCGCAAAGCCACGCTAAAGCGGGTTTTATACAGGGGGACTTGAAAGAGCTAGAAATTGGCCCAAAACGACCAATAGACTACCAGATTCTTGTGCTGGGAACACTCCTCCAGGGATAGATAGGCTGCTCTAAGCTCCCCACTGCCACTGGTGAACAAAGAAGCCTCCCTTTATCCAAGAAAGGAAATGGGCAACACAGGAACTTTCCAAAAGTGCAGAATACAGAAAAGCCTGTATTTGGACTACTCTAGGTCAGGAAAGACAGGAAACAAGGATAAATTTTTTGTTTTTTTTCTTTTTTGCAACAAACAGTAGGAAAATGCAATAAATATGTAACACAGGCTAGCGCACTTGAGTGTGTAGCCTCAACAGGTAAATGCAACAAACAGGACAAACTTTAAAAGTGCAGGTGCAAAAACAACTTTAAACAGTTTAAAACAGTTCAAGAAGCAGAAATACTTGCAGTTTAGCTACATTGGACAGTCGCCCAGGTAGTAGCAGGAAAAAAACACTTTTATCAGGTTAGCAGTTGCTCTTTTAGCCTCTCTGCTGCTAGCACCACTCTGTGATGGTGTACATAGTAAAACAACAACCTTATCAACCTCTTCCTTTCCTCTGCAACGTAAACCAGTCAGATATTTCCATTTAGATTCTTTATGTTTTTTTGAGAAATAAGTATAGAATTTTCATCTGGGCTGCCTCGTGGTATAAATATGGATCTGTTTTTCCTTGTTTCTTTTCCAGTCACCACTTTTTCCCAGGATATTATGTTTTCCATTACCCCATGTAAGATCTCTCACCATATTTTTAACTGATTTCTAGAATTGACCCAGAGTTTCCATCGAGAAGGACTGAAACATATAAAGTCACACAGGCAGCAAAGAAATAAAAATGTCATCACTTATATTCTCTCTAATGTTAATCCAGCCCTACTATTCCTCACATCTTAAGATTAAATTTCAGCCTCTTCATTAACGTCTCAAAATTCTTTTTTAAGTTAAATGCGTTTGTTAATATTTTAAGAAGCTAACAACCATATCACTGAAGAAGTGCAACATTGAAAAGGACCCAACAACAAAAACAATAACTGAAATAAAAATGTGCAACTGTACTGATAATGTTTCTTTTCAGACCTATTAAAAAGTTTGTGTATGTAATATCTATTAGACAGTAACTTTAATTCCTGATGTTTAGCTATGTAAACATTAATGTAGCATAGAAAAAACAAAAGTGGAAACAGATTAATACTCTAATGAATCATTTAATTAAAGTACAGGTATTTCAGACAGTTCCACTTAAATCTTAATTGCTGAGTTGTGTATTGATTTTCCCAGACAAATTTCCAAACAATTAGTATATGAGGCTTCCCAAAGGATCCAATGATATAGTCTCAACCTTTGTACTGGTTCATAGTTTAGCATGTCTGTTCTAATCTTAATTTTGTCAAAACGTGCCAAACTTCTCCAGACTTGAAAGAAGAATATACAAGTCCTGCTCAGTTTTTTTTTTTCAAGAATATCAGTACATTGCCAGTGAAAAGGGATATTTTCATCTGTTTACCCCATGTTATATCATTTTATAATACATTTCCATATGATTACAATTAATAGTTCTGAATATAATGCAAAGAAAAAAAGAACACCTGGGGCACTCCCAATGACCCCCATGACATGACAAAGGAAGGGTAAGACCCCATATGCATTTTTGCAAACCATTGAATGAGATTAGATTGTCATAATCAGATCCATACATCTCAACCTCTAAGAAAAAGAAATCCGGATAAACCCTAAAATAAGGGGGGGGGACAAAGGTGCAAAAATAGGCACAGATTGTAACTATTGCTCTTATAAACTTAAACCATTGCTTGAATAGCAGGATTTATTTTAATATGTTTTTCCTGAAGGATATGAAGTCTGAAACTCAAATGTATGTCATTATTTAGTGACTTCAATCCTCAGTGAATTGCCAGAAAACCACAAATGTTATGGCTTCAAACCACTAAGTATTTTTTTCTTTGCTAAGTTTAGTACTTACATCTGTAACCTTTAGTTTAAAGCAAACATGAGAACAGACTATGTAAGATTTCTATGTATAAATTGCTTGCTATGGAAACTATTTACAAGCCATAACAAATCAAATGATATGCTCTGCCCATTTTGTTAAACATATGCAGCACACTGACAGGCATTTAACTTCCAGCTTGCTTTCTTGAATTAATAATGAATTTACTTATTATTTGTTGCACAGATCCACACCTTGTTAAATATGATACAGTATGCATGCACAGTAAATATACTGTCCAAAATACATTCTGGCAAACTCCTTCCTGTGAAGAGTACAGCTACATAATGACTGTTTTGGTTCTGTAGATGAAAACATTGCAACCCCTTCATTCATTGTTTATTTTAATTTACGACTTATTCATGACTTTTTATTATTTCAGCACATGAGAAAAATATTTTTTCCAGCTTATTCTTCCTGTTTACATTCTTTAAGGAAAAGCATGTCCTTTGTTAGAGTACTCTCCAAACAAAGCCTAAATATAACAAACTCTCCTCCCTGCTGCATCCTTATTATCATTGGATCAGCCACGCAGCTCAGTAATTTGATCACTTCTATCCTTTTAGGGCTGTGGGAGTTTAGCCAGGTGGTGTCTGTCTACTTTTGCTTAGACTGAGACAGCTTTAGCAGACTTGTACTAAGGTTAAACCTATCAAGAGAATACTGGCTTTCCAGCCCTGTCTAGACATGTCTGCAGTCCCTAGCTTGAATGAAAGTCACTGGCCTTATCTCAGATTAGTAAGCCACATCCTAGGTGAAGGTTACATCTGGTGACAGCAGCCACCAGCAGCATGTTAACAGGAGAGTCAGGACATAAATCATTGTTCACAGCCATCTGTATTCAACAGCTTCTAGCTAGCACAGGCACATCCTGCTATCACTTCATAGCTGATAGGATGGGAACCTTTCATTCTGCAAATATGCAGCTTTCCACTGAATTAAGTCATCATGTGATTTCCTATAATGTTCAGTGCGAATAAGAGAGAGAGAGAGAGGTGGGACAGAGGAGGAGGAAAGAGTCACTAATAATCTTCAAGCAGTTTGATACAAAATAAATTGTACAGTCTCAAGAATAATTTGTAATTTTTTTATCACAGCCTAGCATCTCAGAAAACTCATGTCTTGAATTTTGCATCAGACAGTAGATTATAATGAACTTAATTTTCATGCTTATGCTTTAAAGCTTACATTTCTCTGTCATCTACAGCGGAGCTTTAATAAGCTTGCATCTCAGAAGTTCACACATTTATTTCTTTTATTTTTTATTTAGCATTTGTTGACCGGGAAAGTCTGACTAGGTTCCATCAGATCCCATTTTCAGCGGAGGCCTGGGGAGAAATCCTCCAGAAGCATGTCTTTAGAATGTGGGAGGAAACCGGAGTACCAGGAGGAAACCCACGCAAATGCAGGGAGAACATGCAAACTCCACACAGAAGGCACCCCAGCCGAGAATCGAACAGGAGAACCTCTTGCTATGAGGTGACAGCATTAACCGCTGCACAACTGCGCCGCCCACATCATTTTGCTCAGCATATAAAGGGTTAATTTTATAAGTATATTATTAAGTGTATATTGTAATCTCCTAAACACAATACAGTATAGTTACCCCCTAAGTTCATAAGGAGTTCATTTATTCATTTCTCATTTTGTCTTCTGGCTTGTCTGCCTACCTGCAACATTCTGTTTTTTTTTTCTTTTCTTTTCATTCATTTAACATAGCAGAAATACAAGAATAAAAAATTAAAGCTGCGTATACACAGATAGATGAGGGAGTCAGTGACTGAAGAAACATTGCAATAATTTAGTTATAATTATTTAATTTTTTTCTGTGAAATAAAAGGAAATGTGGTTATTGTCTCAGTTTTCTTTACAGTCAGTTTTTAGAAAACTGCAAACAGAAGTTGAACCTCTGCCTTCGTTCTGAAAGTGTGAGCAACTTTTAATATTCTGGTTTCGTTTCACCTGTGCACAGGAACTTCTTGTGCACATCAGGTGCTTAACACTTTGTAAAGGCATGCAGGTTATATATTAGTCGAGCAAGTATATTGCTTACATGCAGCATTCAAGCATGTAGTTAAAATGAGAAGGTGGGCAAGTGCATTCAGTGATCATTAGGCCAAAACAGCCTGTAGATAGTAAATACTCAGCTTATACACAATTTCTGTATCAGCCTGAGTACAAAAATATATAACTGATAGCGCTTGTGCTACCTGAACCATAATGAGCTACACAAGGTAACTACTGCTTCACTTATGTCTTGTCAAGTGTACAGGTCTATGAAGATTCAACCAGACAAAAATAATCTTCAGCTTGAAACATTCTGCAAAAATAGTTTTGGAAGGGAGCAGGCCCCATACACCCACATGTGGAGGGATGACTGTATCTTAAAAAGAAATCAAAAATGTTGTGGTTCTCAAAAAAAATTTTTAACCAAAGTTGAGGGAGTATCTTTAATGAAGTATGGCAAAACACATAAGCAAAATAATGGGAAGATGTATCAGTTAATAAAAAGGAAAATAAATCAGAATAGCAAAGGCACAAGCAGAAAAAAATTAACCAGACTGTAATATTAGTTGTGAACAGTGTAATGATTTCCAAGGAACATAGAACAAATAAAGGCAAAGAGGAAAAGTGACGTTTGGTAAAGTAGAAGGTCAGTGAAGACTGGACAAATTAAGATGTTTCTGTTTTGCATATGCAGAAGATAATATGGAGTTTATAACAGAAGATTGATACAAGTTGTGACACTGCCAGCCCATCTGTCTGGATTTTTGTGGATAGTCATGTCTCATTTGTGAATATTAATATGATTCATATGCTTGTCTTACAAATGTAAGAGAACTATATGTTATGTGGATATTAAACTACTGGTGCAGAAGTGTGTGTTAAACTGTATGTTATGTACTGAGCTTCAAGAATGCAACCACAGTGTACCCTACCGGAAAAGAACAGAAATGTATATTAACTATATACCTGTGCAAATGTATGTTTTAATAGTTGAAGCTGGTGCATACTTGCAAAACATCAAGAAAATAAGTTGAAAAGTAAAGTTGTTTTATGATTGTGTTATCTCTCAGTAAGCAGACACAATGTCTAGAGCTAGAAGTTTTTCTATTGTCTTGAAAATCATTTTAATTACTAGGTTTAAAATGTAAAGTGGTTATTGCTTCCTAGCAGCTGCACATTTGACAGATATGTACTTCTCACACAGAGATGATAAAATTCTTAGTTTCTGTTAGCCTGGAAACTGAAGGCAGGTGACAAAGAGTGATGTAATTCAGGCTAACCCAGCAGTAATAGGTGATATTAATTCAAGAACTCTCTCAGAGACTGTGCATTTTGTATCTTGTCCTGGACCTAGAAACATTCATTCAGCACTTCTGATCTGCATTTGCCTTGCTCTATAAGTAAGTCTAGGGTACAGTAATTTCTCTTAGATATAGATATGAATATAGTAAAGATTAGTGTAGATGTTTTCTGAATTTGAGACTGTCCTGCAATGTTGTTTTAAAATATTTCCTGTGATTCTTAACTCTGTATTTACTGTGTTGTTTCAGTGTTGTCTTGTTCTTTTATTATTTATTATTAAATATAGTTAAACCTTTTAATTGTTGCTGGTTTGTTTAGAGATATGTAGGCTCTTAAAGAACTTGCATATTTATTTGGTGACACTGTACAGGCTACTCCTAAATAGCCTTGAACGTCTTGGTCACACTTACCATTTGGATAATAGTAACATAAGATTACTTAGGATTGGGCACCCTTTGGTAAGGGCTTTAACAGTAGTTGATAAGTAGTGGCTAGTGGAAGCTGGTGCTACCTTATAGTCTGGGCAGAAGGAGGCATAGCTAGTAAACCTGTGTCAGCCTTTCCCAGGTGTGTGTTTGTGTGTAAACTAAACCTCAAAGTGTGTGTGTATGTGTCAGCTACTCGGGCAGGGACATGAAGCGCTAGTTGGACAGAGAGGGTGCTGGAGGTTTTTGACACTATATCCTATGCTGGTATTGTAAACCAGCTAAAAGACCTTAAGGTAGACCCTAACATGGAAAGATGGATTGCAAACCGGCTGAAGAACAAAACCCAGGCAACTGAGGTGGTAGATGCCAGAAGTAAGAAAGTAAAACTGTAATACCACAGGAATCAATTGTGGGTCTCCTTATTTTTGTAAATTATTTTCTGACCTCTATATCACAGACCTTGATCTATGGCTAACCAAATTCATAGATTGGTGTTATTATCTGATCTCTCATTGATTCAGATGCACTTTGCAAGAATTAGTCCTTACAAACCAGTAGTGTATAGAGAAATGGTTCAAACTACATGAAAGATGTGCAACACTGTCAACTTTGGAAGCAACCATTAATCTGTAGATTACAACACTGCCAGTACCCCACACTCCACAAACATGGTAGTCTGGCATCTCAGCATCTGTGGTGACAATTTCCTCACCTGTGGCAATCACGTTGGAACAGCAGCTAGGAAATTCTTCTGTCTAGCTCAACTGATTTCCAAAGGTATCTCATCTAGGTCTGTCTCTGTACTTTGCACTAATGTGACCAATTACTGTGTGTGCAGTCCTCCTTTCTGTGTATACCTAGCCAGACACATCCTGAAGATAGAGAGGCACTCCATGCCATCAAAAAACTACCTAATAGATCTCATACAATCACAGAATGAACACTTAAATAAACTCTTGAACCAATGATTTTAACCTTCACCATCATATAAATAAATATGTCAGAGGAATAGATTAATTACCTTGTGGTTGCCTGTACCATTCTGTATGGTTTCATCACTCCATATCTATCAGGAAATTATGTATTTTGTTATTTTTGTCCTTATCATGTGTTACTTAAGAACTCATTATCCATAAGCATTTTCTTCTCTAAGAGTTACTATGCTCTTTTATTTTAATCTTACTTTTGAGATACATGAACTTTACTATTATAACAACCCAAAAACCTAAGATCTGGCACATGCAATCCACACTGACTGTTACTTGGCAAACCAGTACTTATGCAAAAGAATTAATAGTAAGATATGTGTTTATTCCTCAAACAAATATGAAATCAAAGAACAGACACCAATTAGTGTAAGTAGAAGCACAGGCAATAACTTGGATATTAGCAAGGATAACCTCAGTTGTAGGTTAATTAAGTCCTGTGTTAGCAGCTGTCTGTTTGTGACAATTATTCCTATTAGGATAAACTTCAT